>NW_007730792.1:63051-67067 GCF_000696425.1 Galeopterus variegatus | reverse complement strand
CCTGGGGGGTGAATGTCGCAGCCTCGCGGCGGCGAGAGCTCGCGCGCAGGGACAGCGGCGATCGCGGCGCGCGGCTGCCCGGGAGTGGCGGGGAAGGGCACCCCGGGGTCCCGCCTGCTGTGCCTCCGTGTCCCCATCCGTCGCCCCAGAACGGGCTGGGGAGGGGCCGGGCGGGCTTAGCAGGTGCGCAGCCTGAAACCCCGCACCCAGCGTCCCCGAGAGAAGAGTGGCCGCTGCTTCCCGGGAAGTTCCCGGCTTTTCAGCACCCGGGACAACAGCAGCGGCGGCGCCGGGGAAACGCTCTGGGCCCGCCCGGTGAGCTCCTGCCCCGGCTTTGTGTCCCTCAGCCGGCGCCGCGCCCGCGGTCCCGGCCTCCGCGTGGAGGAGACCGCGGGGAAACGGAGCTTCCGAAGCGGCTTCCCGAAGGCGGGGAGAAAGGCTCGCCCCGGCCACGGACGGCCAGCCCGTCCCCGGCTTGTTCAGAGGCGCCACCGGCTGCTGCAGTTGACAGCCCATTTCTCTGCCCGCACGTGTAAAAAGTCCCAGGTTCGACTTTTGGTTTGGGCCTGGGGGCTGAACTGCCTTCCCAAGCTTTTCTCCTCATTTTACTTTTCTGTTAAACTCTTAAACAATTCGGGAAGTGCCAAGATAATTACTTTTTCTTCCTATCTAACTGGATCAGTCCGGTCTGATTATTATTACTTAGGCTGTGAGAATATTTGCACTGCTCCTGCTAAATCAACACACACACACAAAACTGCATTAAGACGTCTGGCGTGGTCTCCTAAATGTCCTTTCTGAAAGATATTCTTTTTCAAAATATTTATTACAATATGTAAATAAATAAGCTATCCCAGGGTGATAATTACTAGGATTTCTCCAGTTTTGAAAAATCTCTCAATTCTTTCAGGCCCCTTATAAATTTCTGTTGCTACGTGTTATTGAAATGACCTCGAATTTGACACATTCAGAAAGAAACACCTAAAATAAAAAATTCACCATTTTATTTCCATCCTAACTAAATCCTTAAAAAGCAAGTAGATCTTAAAATAATAATAAAATAAAAAGCAGAAATTGTTCTACTGAGCATTTATGTGGCCATACACTATACTGAATAATTATTTTAAAATTTTATGAAATATCTGAGCAGTTGAAAACTCAATGAATTAAGACATATTCCAAGTCAGAATACATTTCACCCATTTCATTTTGTTTTTTTGGTAATTTGAAATTAGTGACTGAGAATTGACACTGGAAATCCTGACTACTGATGTTTCCATCCTTTCATTAAAATCTTTGGACCCTCAGTAGCTTTAATATCTAATTCTTAATATCCAGACTTTAATATCCAAACACACCTGTCTCTGCAATCTCCCCACACAACACACTCCACACAGCTTTTTCTCTTCACCAATTAATAAAAACATATTAAGGGCATACTTTGTGCTACGATTTGCTAAGTATCAGGTTGCATAATAAAAGCTGCTCAAATTGTGCATGTGCGCGCGTGTGTGTGTGTGTCAGGTTGACACCATAAAAGTCTAGCTTCCTAAATTAAAAGCTGACTAGGATAGTGGAATTGTACTTGCTGAAATGATAGACCAACATATAAATCCTTACCTATAATTAATAGGGACTTGCTAGAGGCAATGTCATAACCCAAAAAAGTGATTCTAAGAACTGATTTTTATACAGAGCAGACCCTTTCTCCTTTTTCAGATTATCCTGTCACACTTGTAGGAGGCACACCCCTGCCCACCCCTTCTCATCTGAGTTGTTTTCTTTTTTAGATGAAAGCAGGATCAGAGTTCTCCGTGGAAAAGGAGAGGTTCGAGGGACTGAGACCTGAGACTCCAGAGAGACAAAGGAAACCTCAAAGCAGGATTCCAAGTTTCTGAGCACAGAGTTTCATTAAGCTTTTCTCTAGGTTCAGCAGCATCTCTATTCTATTTAGTTCAGATGATGAATTTGAAATTAACTTAAAATAGATACCTCAAGTCTTCTCAAGGACAAAACAATAAGTAAATAGCTTTTATAATTAGTTTATTTGCAGGCCCATCATTTCCTGAAGTAATACTGCTGTGTTTTACAGGAAAATAGTAAAAGTACTGATGTCCAAGAGAGATTTACATTGACATGCCAGCCATCAAGCCATCTGCTTTTCTTTTAAGGTGTACAACATTCATCTTGGCTAATAAAGGGGCCCAAAAGGAAATTAGATTTAATCTTGTTACTTAGTTTCTGATGATTTTTGAAGGACTGACAATTAGAATAATATTACCTTCTAAGACATCTTTCGTCCACTCAGAGCAGTTTAAAACATAAATTACTGCAGAAGTGCCTCTCTGAGGCTCATATAAATTAAGTCACTCATGCAAATTAAAATGGACCATATTCCTGAAACAGATTAGGACACAACTAAAAATAAATCAAGGACAAGTGGGTATTTTAATAAAATTAATTTCAAATTACTGCTCACAAAGAGTCATTGCTTGACCAAACTTTAGTCAGCCTTCAGAATCTTCCTAGGCTCATCTGTACATTTCCTTGTAAAATTAAGTTTTAGCAAAGAACCCTGCTAAGTCGGTTTGGCAAGAACTCCCCACCCTTGATGTCTAGTTACCCTCAAAATCTGATCAGGCTTCTCATCTTCCACAATATCCCAGGGGATGTCTGATCTCCCTGGCTGTCTTCAGTGTAAGGGCCAAAGAAAGACATCCCCTTCAACCCCCTGAAGGTTCTCTGAAAAATCACCTGATAAACACAGATTAATATGAAGAAAAGGCATAAAAATTTTTATGTCATAGTTCATAGTTCTATGTGACATAAAGATATAGGGAAAATTGTCTATATTTATGCTTAGGTTCTATGAAGCAGGCACAGCTGTGTAGAAATGTGATTGCACAAGAAAAGTATGATGTAATGCTCATAGACTAGGTGGGGAAACCCAGCAAGTCCTGTATGTTCAGATTCTTCTTGGTCTCTCTATGTAGCATCCATTCCTCCAGGGCATGGGGCAGGACCCTTTCTGCAATGGGGGTCTTATGACCTACAATCAGGCAAGGTAGGTCAGAGAATTTCTTTATGGTCAGCTCCAAGACAGACAGGCAGGGGGAAAGATTAGAGTATATCCATGACCCGCCTTGGAGAAGAGGGATTCTAGTTTCCATGGCTTGCCTCAGGAGAGAATGAGGCTCAGAGACAGGAGGGCAGGAGAAGGTCAGAGGAAATCTTTCCTTTGAGGCTGCCTCTGAGGCTTTCACTTCGGGGTACTGCTTTCTGGGGCCCAACATCAGCAAAAATCCTCTTCGGTTTGTTTAACCAGACTCCTCCCTTACCCCTGGTGTTTTCTCTTAGTAATTTTTTTATCCACTGACCACACCACCCTGCTCCTTAGCTATAAATTCCTACTTTTCCATGCTGTATTCAGAGTTGAGCCCAATCTCCCTTCCCCCCTGCAAGACCCTGTTGCAGTGGTCCCTATACCTATCGTGATGATCCTAAGTCAAGCCTGACTTGCTGTGCTTTAACAAGTCTGGTCAAATAATTTTTTTCTTTAACACCACCCACTGTACTTTTTCAGCCTAATGATACTCCCTGTTCAGATATATCCTATAAAAACAATCAGATATAATGTTACAAAGGCTGAAATTTAGCAAAAGTTCTGACGTCATAATTTACATTAAAACATAAGTTTTTGTGGGGTAGTTATTTAAATATTGTTGTTCTTGAAGAACATACAGAAAAATAGAAGAACGAGGGCCGGCCCAGTGGTGCACTGGATAAGTGCGCCGCTTGGGAAGCGCGGCGGCGCTCCCGCCCGAGGGTTCGGATCCCACATACAGACCGGTTCCCGCTCACTGGCTGAGCGAGGCGCGGGGGCAACGCCGAGGGTTGCAATCCCATTGCCGGTCCCCGGTCCGGTACGGGGGCAACACTGAGGGTTGTGATCCGTTGCCGGACACGGAAAAAAACAAAAGAAAAAAAAAAAAAAAAAAAAAAAAAAAAAAAAAAAA
>NW_007730792.1:60822-63041 GCF_000696425.1 Galeopterus variegatus | reverse complement strand
ATAGAAGAACAAGAAAATTCAAATTACCCTACCACCCCATGGGCCATGGTCCAACAGGAGATGTGTGCTCTAAGAAGCTGGCCCAACACCAGGCAGGGCAGGTGTGGAGCTGTCTGGGGTGCCACATGGTCTGAGGGGTGGCTGTGCTCAGGCCTGGGCCCAGACTGCAGGCAGCAATGGTGGCAGCAGATCAACAGTGGTGGCCACAGTGGCACTACAGCCAGAGAAGAAGAAGGCTTTTCCTCCTGTCTCTGGGGCCCATCTCAGTAACATCTGCACAGAATTAAAATTAAAGAGTCTCTGTATTGGCCCGTTTCTATTGCTACTAACAAAATACACAGAACTGAGTAATTTTTAAGAAAATGAAATTTATTGCTTGCAGTTTGAGTTTGGAAAGTTCAAAATCCAGGGAACACATCTG
Organism: Galeopterus variegatus; assembly: GCF_000696425.1. Classification (NCBI taxonomy): domain Eukaryota; kingdom Metazoa; phylum Chordata; class Mammalia; order Dermoptera; family Cynocephalidae; genus Galeopterus; species Galeopterus variegatus. The sequence goes on along the minus strand of NW_007730792.1, from coordinate 62,620 downwards.
GTGAGGGTCTTCTTTGGTGGTGGCTTTACAGCAATGCAGGGGTCTCACACTGCAGAAAATGGCAGAGCAGAGAGAGAAATTCTCATGTGCTCTCCTTTCAAAAACCTCGGAACCACGCCCCTGACCACTATTATTAATCCATTCACTACAGCTTGATCCAACAATTTAAGACCCCACCTTTCAATTACCATAATAGGATTTCTCACCCTCTTAACATTGTCAAGGGAGGGGGGGGCAAGTTACCAATACCTGGAACTTTGGGGGACACAATTTAAGCTTCAAAGAATTTGGCAGGGACATTCGATCCACAGTACTCCACCCCTTTCTTCTTGGTCTCTCTATGTAGCATCCATTCCTCCAGGGCATGGGGCAGGACCCTTTCTGCAATGGGGGTCTTATGACCTACAATCAGGCAAGGTAGGTCAGAGAATTTCTTTATGGTCAGCTCCAAGAAACTCATGTCCTTTTCACATACAAATACATTCATTTTATCCCCAAAGTCTTAACTTGTTTCAATTCAAAAGTCCCAAGTTCAAAGTCCCATCTGTGAAATCAAAACAAGTTATCTACTGCTAAGATACAATGATGGGACAAGCATAGGGTACATATTCCCATTCAAAAGGGAAAAATTGGCCAAAAGAAAGGGATAATAGGTCCCAAACAAGTCCAAAACCCAGCATGGCGGGTATTAAATCTTACAGCTGGTGAATCATGTACCTTGACTCCATGTTCAATGTCCTCTGCATGCTGATGGAAGGGTTGGGTCCCCAAGTCCTTGTGCAACTCCATTCCTATGGCTTTCCTGGTCTTAGGCCACACTTCAGCTCTCACAGGCTGATATTTCACACTGGTAGCTGTGCAATTCTGAGATCTCCATGGCAGTCCCACTGTCATGACTCTACTAGGCATGGTGCTATTGGGGTTTTTGTGCTGCATCTCTGACCCCATGTTTCCTCTCAGCATTGTTCTAGTGAAGGCTGTATGTGGTCACTCCACCCCTGTGACAGATCTCTTCCTGGGCCCCCAGGTTTGTCCACACATCCTCTGAAATTGGGGTGGAGGCTCTCAAGCCTCCACAACTCTTGCATTCTGAGAGTCTGCAGTCCTAACATCAGTGGATGCTGCCAAGTTTTCCAGCTTGTGTTTTCCAAAGCTGCCGGTCCAGCCAATCCTTGGGTCAATTTAGCCACAACTGGAGCAGCCAAACCACCTGGGGTGCTGCTATGGGGAGCAGTGTCCCGAAGTGGCCCTGAGCAGCGAACCTATGGAGGGTGCGTCGGGCCTGTTCTCCAAGACCATTCTGTCACCCTAGGCCTCTGGGCCTGTTATGGAAGGGTTGGTCCCAGAGGCTTCTGCAATGCCTTCAGGGCCTTTCCCCACTTCTCTTGATAATACATTTCTTTTGCACTAATCTTCTTAGCACTGTTGCATTTTTCTCTGTTAAATGCTCTCTGCTTCTCTACCACATGGCAAGGCTGTAAGTTTTCTAAATCTTTACACTCTGCTTTCCGTTTAAATTCTGGCTTTATGTCATGCCTTTGCCACTGTTAACTCAGTGTCGGCTGTTGCAAGTAGCCATGCAGTTTCCTGAATGTTTCGCTGCTTAGAAACTTCTTCTGCCAAATACCCTGGTTCAGCATCTTTTTTTTTTTTAATTTTTATTTTGTCAATATACAATGTAGTTGGTTATTATGGCCCATCACCGAAACCTCCCTCCCTCCTCCCTCTCCCCCCTCCCACCCAAGAATGTCCTTTCCGTTTGCTTGTTGTAACAACTTCAAAAGATTGTAGTTGTTAT
>NW_007730792.1:50641-58720 GCF_000696425.1 Galeopterus variegatus | reverse complement strand
TCTGTTTCAATCTTTTGGAATAGTTTGTAAAGAATCGGTGTCAATTCCTCTTTGAATGTTTGGTAAAATTCTGCTGTGAATCCATCTGGTCCTGGGCTTTCAGCATCTTTAAGTACCACATTCCATAAAACTTTCAGGCACGAACAGAATGTAGCCAGGTTCCTTGCCAGTTCATAGCAAGGATGATCTTTGCCCCAGTTTCCATAAGTCTCTTCTCATTTACATCTGAGATCTCCTCAGTATGGCCTTTACTGTCCATATTTTTATCAGCATTCTTCCCATCACCATTTACCCAGTCTTTAAGAAGTTCCAAACTTTCCCTGGTTTTCTTGTCTTCTAAACTCCCACCAGCAGTTAGGCTTTTTCTAGCCTGCTCCTTCAAATTCTCCAGCCTCTCCTCAACACCCAGTTCCAAAGCCACTTCTACATTTTCAAGTATCTGTTAGAAGCAACACCCCACTTCTCTGGTACCAATTTTCTGTATTAGTCTGTTTCTGTTGCTTATAATAAAATACACAGAACTGAGTAATATGTAAGAAAATGAAATTTATTCTTTACAGTTTTGGAGGCTAGGAAGTTCAAAGTCCAGGGAACACATCTGTTGAGGGTCTTCTTTGATGGTGGCTTTACAGCAATGCAGGGAGAAAATGGAAGACCAGAGAGAGAGAAACTCTCACGTGCTCTCCTTTTAAAGACCTCAGAACCATGCCCCTGACCACCATTATTAATCTATTCACTACAGAATGGTCCTACAATCAATCACCTCTTCAAGGTCCCACCTTTCAATTACCGTGAGAGGATTTCCCACTCTCTCAGCACTGCCACAATGGGGACCAAGTTTCCAATACCTGGAACTTTGGGGGGCACAATTTAAGCTTCCATGAGTTTGGGCAACATTCAATCCACAGCAGTATCAAAAATTGTGATCTTTCATTTTTCCAACACTCAGGCAATAAACTTTGTCAGCGTATTACTACAAGATAAAAGCATTAACAGGTACATTGCAATAAAGCATCTTTTTCCTCCTCCCCTTTTTGGTTCTTGGCAAGATATCTGTAACAAAAGATGGATTAACAAGAGGAAAGCCTACCAATTTATCTAACATAAGTTTTATGTGACAGAGGCCTTCATAAGGAAATGAAAACTCAAAGAAACAATTAAACCTGATTGTTTTTATACTAGGTTTGATGAAAAGTAGAGAAACATCAGAAAATGTAGTGGGACAAAAAGGGGCATGAGCTAAGAGCAGTAAGGTGAGGAAAACTTTGAAAGGCCTATTTGTTCAAATTCTTTTTGGTGTCGCTCCATCTTAGAAATAAGGATGCTCCTTTTCTTTGGGTATCTGGCCTGTCTTCAGCAAGAATCCCTTTTGGTTGATTTAGCCAGAATCCTCCATTACCCCTGATGTTTTCTTTTAGTAATTTTTATCCAGTGGCCCCCACTCTGCTCCTTGGCTATAAATTCCTACTTACCCATGGTGTATTCAAAATCAAGCCCAGTCTCTCTTCCCCACTGCAAGACCCTGTTGCAGCGGTCCCTATACCTATCACAATGGTCCTGGATAAAGGTGGGCACATCTCACATGACGGTTTTATGAACTGCTTCAGGGGAAGGTCAGAGAGAATTTTCTGCACCTGCCATTTATTAAATTCCTTCAGCTTAAAATATTTAATATGTCAAGTTGCCATATTTAGGTAGCATGTCCTGAACTCCATCAATATCAAGGACTTATTAGAATTCCTCAGAGTTTAGAATCTCTGGTTTTGAAAAATACCACAACATTCCAAAGCAAATATCCACAGTCTTAGAAATTAAATTTTAACATTATTGTATATAACAGAAAAGATCAATATTTTCATACAAATTTTTATTTTACATTTCAGTATATTTTTAGTTTACATTTTAATTACATATTGATCAAAAAGCTACTTTTAATTTCCTGTATAACCTCCACAGCTTACAGGAAATGTCAGAGGAAGTACTAAAATGCCATTGTATAAATTTACATTTAAAATTAAATTAAAACTTACAGCGAACAGATTTGTATGAGGAGTTAAATTTTTTCAGAAAAATATATTCCATCAGAATCATGAGCTGTAGATGGACTTTATATTTTGAAATGATTTATTAAGACATTTATCCTAATGTTACTGCCTGTTAAATACCCTTAACAGCTCTGGTAACAACTGGATCAGCAGAAAGATGCTTCTGAAAATCAAAGAATATTAAAACATCCTGATTCCTAGCATTTGCTGACTTCCATGGTGCAAATATTCTCACTATGGTTGATTTCATGCTACCAATGTGATGTCACTTAACACAGAAATGGGAAGAGACACACAGTAGCACATCATTCTACGGTATTTTCACCAGACAGATGCAGTAGATGTAAATAAGACCAAGAGCATAGTAATAATAAAATAATTAGAAAATTATGAATTTTGAGCATTTATTATCTTCATTTTATAATTTTTAGTTTATGTTACTTAATTTTTTAATAGTAATTTTGTTTAACAATTGGCTTATAAAATTCATAAGAATTTAACAGTCAGTTTTTGTGAACCACTATGCTTTCACTCCAACACACTATCAGATGAAATGACTGGCCATTACTGCTATTATAATTTTGAAATTGAGTGATAAGTAGTGGCAGGGAGGTTAATATACTGGTGTAAAGAATTATCCTTGCCCAAGGAGAGGTCTGGCCCTTGCTCTTGCCTCTGGGAGGTGATCTCTAGACCCCTAGAATGTCCTGCTTCGTACGAGTGTCTTTGTTTGTGTGGGGGTTTTGGCCCCTGGACAGTCTAACACTATGGTTTAAAATGGGGGTTTGGGCCACATAGTGTCAATTCCAACCTCTGGGGGAACTGGAGACTACAGGTATGAAGGGGATCAGAATATACCATCCAAAGTATGCCACTTTGACATCAGGATTGTTTTGAGCTGAAGGCAATTAGCTCTCTTTCCTCCCCTTTACATTTAGAAAGGTGTCTCCCTCTCCCATACCAGGAAAAGAACTACACCACAATTTCTGGCATTTAACACAACTCTTATCTGCATAGCAAAACTTACTAAACAGCCCTTACTTACCACACATTTCCTCACCTCCCCTTCCCATAACTTACTCCCTCCCCTGCAAGTGCATCCTTTTTCCTTTGTCTAGCCTAAGATGGTATAGAAACCTTCAGTCATAATTCTTTGTAAATCCCCATGCATGTAATCAATCCCCATGCATGTAATCAAATCTGTTTTTTCTCTCATTAATCTGTTTTGCCAGTTTAGTTCACAAGGTACCCACCCTCTGAACCTAGGAGGTTAGAGGGAAAAAAATCTTTTCCTCCCCTACAAGTATTCCAACGTCTGGAGATTTCTAAAGGCTAAAGTTCAGCCATGCAGGCAGTATGTGGTGAGCCCCACTAAAAATTCTGGACATGGAGGCTCAGGTGGCTTCCCTGGTTGGCAATGTTCCATGCATATTGTCATACATCTATGCCAGGACAGAAACATGTCCTGACTCCACAAGGAGAGTACAATGGGAGATCTGTGCCTAGTGTTTCTTCTGGGCTCTGCCCCATGTGCTTCTTCCCTTGGCTGATTTTCATCTGTGTTCTTTCCCTGTGATAATCCATAACTGTGAGTATAATTACTTTCAATGAATTCTGTGAGCCCTTTTAGCAAATTATCAAAACTGAATGTGGTTTTGGAACCAACCTAAATTTGCAATTAGTTTCAGAAGTAATGGCAGTTTTGTGGGGAATTTGCCCAAAACTCTGCTTAATACTATTTTTCTACTTTTAAAATGTTCTGTAATATCAACTTTTTTTAATGGATAGCTATCCCCTGAGTAGAAAAGAAGGAGCAATAGGCATTTCCAAAACTGTGAAGTTAAACCCTCTACTTTCTCCCTATTTACTCTCCAAGAAAGGCTAAAACAAAGAAACAAACAAACAATAAATAGCAACCCTCCCCCCAAATGTAAAGCCAGTATGTGGGAGCTGCTGGGGAATTAACATCAGAAACTCATGTGTGATTGTTAGTTTGTAGATGATGAAGCTCAATGCTAATGGCTATTTTAGAAAAGAGAGAACAAATAACGAGAAAAATATGAAAGCCTGGTTGGTCTGTATAAAATACCTATTATAGTCATCAATATTAAGTGTTGTATTAGTCCATTTCTGTTGCTTTTAACAAAATACCTGGAACTGGGTAATTTATAAGAAAATGAATGTTTTTTGCTTACAGTTTTGGAGTCTGGGAAGTCCAAAGTCCAGGGAACAAAGCTGTAGAGGGTCTTCTTTGATGGTTGATTTACAGCCATGCAGAGGTCTCACATGGCAGAAAATGGTGGAGCAGAGAGAGAGAGAGAGAGAGCTTCCCATGCCCTCTCCTTTTAAAACCCTCAGAACCACACCCCTAATGACCAGTAAACCATTAACTTAATCACCTCTTCAAGGCCCCACCTTTCAGTTACCACAATAGAGTTTCTCACCCTCAACAGTTACAGTGGGGATTAAGTTTTAGGGGGATATTCAACCCAAGGCAAGTGTTTTATGTTCTACATTGAAAAATAACACTTTGTTTTAACATGTTTATTTAATGTGCCACACTTATTTATGTTCCATTAAATTATAAAAATGATTTTGGTAAGAAATTCATCACCTCACAGATTGTCCTGAAGTCCACTCCACCCAATCCCCAGCCCTTAGCAGGGTCAGCTATAAAATTTTGGGGGCCCAATGTAGAATAAAAATGAGGGACTCCTTGTTCCAAAATTATTGATAATTTCAAGACAAAGCATCAAACCAAGAGAGGAGTCCCTCCAAGCATTGGGTCTAAGTGCAGGGCCCTTTGTGACTGCATAGGTTGCACAGTCATGAAACCAGGTCTGCTTCTGAGGGACAATCCCATTCACATAATTCTCACCAGCTACTTTGAGTTTCTTGGCAAACAATAGTGTGAGGAAAGTGGAGTAGTTTAGTCAGGCCCCTTTGTCTCAGGTCTGGTTGGGGGTGGTGCAACACATTCTTTGTAAACAAGTTGTGTGGGAGTAGAGTTAGCATGCATGCATGCCCATGTATTTTTAGTTTGTTGCTATTCCTGTGTGTCCTTCAGTGTGTGTGAAGCAGCAGCTGGCTGGTCCTCAGAGCTTGCATCTAAAAATAGAGCATGTTTACTTTGCTGGCAGCTGCTCAGTTTTTCTTTGGACTTTGCCAGCAGCTGCTCAGTTTCTCCTTGGACTACCTAGCTCTTAGATGTGTGTGTGCTGAATAAAGCCTATTATTTCTTCACCGATGGCTCTAAGGACCTTTTCCTGTTACCTAGCTCGTAGACCTGCATGTGAAGGGTTTATGACCCAGTCTGGACAACGGGTTCAAGGTGTCTGTGAGCTCCAGACCCTGCCCTAGCTCTACAAATGGTGTGAGGAAAGTGAAGTCAGTATCGTCAGGCCCCCTGCCCTCATATCCAGCTGGGTATGATTCAGGACATCCGTTGTAAACAAGTTATATAGGAGTAGAGTTAGTGCACATGTGTGTTGGCGTACTCTTTTGGCTCCCTGTGGCTATTGTTGTGTATTTTCAATATGGAAGGCAGAGGCTCTGAACACTAGCAGAGCTTGTGTCTACAAATAAAGCATGTCTACTTTGCCTATGGCTACTTGGTTTTTCTTTCAACTACCTGACTCAGGACCTGCACGGCATGGAGCAGAAGGATCTGTGATCCAGCCTGACAAATGGTCTTGGGACAGCCAAAATTAATGGGCTCAGGGCACAAAGGACCTAATAAAATTCTTGCTATAAATCAACAACATGGCTTTCATCCTATGTTGTTAAAGTTAGAGTACCTACCACACTAGGTTTTGTTTTGTTTATTGAGGGGGTTTTTTTGGCCAAAAAATAAAGATTATATCTGGAAATAAACAATTTCCTTCTAGAAATAAAAATTTCCCATCTTTTCTCACTGCCCTTCTAAGTCTTATATCTTGGACTATTTTTCCATATGTGAGTTAATCAAAAGGAATACAAGTGAATCTTTTCAGATCCCACTGTAGCTTACAAAAAAATGAAAACTGTCTTTAGATTTTATTTTTGGTCATGTTACTGTAAATGAGGTGGCCAGATTTTCATTGTGGTGGTGGTAGTTGTTTTTGAATAATTTTAAGTCTTTGCACATCTTGAATAAGAGCTGAGTATTGTGGCCTTTCCAGTTAGAAGACATAGTAGAAGCAGATTCTTGCTTCACAGACTGTTTCACATACTCTGTCTCTTTCATTTCCTATTTGCTCAGTGATTTCACTCTTTCCCCATTATGTAGTTTGAGGGATTAGGAAAGCGCTTTATCCATCTGGCAACTTTTATTCAGAAAGTGAGCATTATGTCTACCTTCTAAGAGTTGCCCGATAATGCTGTTATTGTGACCTACTTGTGTTTATGGAAACATCCAAATATTATTTTTTTCCATTCATACTTGGTCCAAAATTCAGGTAACAGCCACCGAGAGGCAATATCAGGAGTGACAGTGATGGCAAACCCAAAGAACATGCCGTAAACCCTCTTGCTCTCAGTGCCCATAAAAAACTTGACTGATCAATTGTGATAGTCTTGCATATTAACTGCAGATGCAACCTTAGCATCCTGCTCAACACTGCCCTCTAGACGGCCCCTCTCTGTTAATAGTTTGGCTTATGAGTTGAAACCCTTTTATCATCCCTGAACCTGTCGAATATTGCTGCGAGGAGAAATGGTTACTAAAACACAGTATGTTTTTATATAGATGTGTTTTTCATATAAATTTCATACATGTGTATGTATATATACATATCTTTCTTTTTTTAGCTTTAGATGTTATCACTTCCGTTTGAATAAATATGTTGATGATAAATTTATAAGCAGGACTACGAAGATTACACCTTTTGTACTCTTGGTTATTTTTTTTAGGAAGTGTCCATAAGAATTTTTACAGTTCTGCAAATATAATACCAGATCAGTGAAAATTACCAAACAAGAATTAAATGGCTATGTTAGAGTATTTCTATAAATAAGATGCCTAGGAAATGTAATCCATGAAAAATACTATTAAGAGCCATGTGTAAAGAAATTTAGGTACGAATCAGTGCCCCAAGAGCTAATACAATTTAAGCTATAATTTATCATCACTAAATCTAATGCTGAGATTTTCTTCTGCCCCCATATTGAAAATTTAGTTGTTTATAGGTAAAGGAGGATTTCCCTTCAATCTGTGTTCCCCAGTAGTAGCAGAATTTTGATTCTCTGCCTACTCACACCTGCTCCTGAACTAGTTGCTTTATTTTGCTTTCAACTCTTTCTGGTCAAAATGTACACAGAGAACTGGGCCTTTCATTACCAGATCACCATCAGACTGGGTTCCAGTTGTCCAAACAGTGAAAGGACCTCAGAGGGCCACTTTGAAGATGAAATGAGCTAAGTCAAGAGCTTTGAAAAGTGCCTGACACAGAGTAAGGTGTACTGAGTAAAAGTTAGCTCTGCTGAAAGAGTATGATGAAGATAGTAGTGATTTTTTTTTCCCTCTTGCTACTTCTATTTTTCTCCATTATGGCAAAATGAAAAACTTACTACTGACTATTGGATATATTTCCCAACCCCTGACTATTTATTTATTTATTTAGAATGAGAACGTGATTATCATCCCAACCTGCATTTGCTCTGAACAGTCTATTTTGCTCACCGTTGTGTCACTGCAGTTGGGAAGCTGAGATTACAAACCTTCTCAATTCCTGGTGCTGGAGAATGCCTCCATGACCCATGAGTCACCCAGCTGCTCTGTTATTTCTAATTTGACTGCCAGGATCAAATTGCTTCTGAAGAAAATGTCAATAACTCTTCTTTCCAAAACTTTAAACTTTAACATCACATGATTTAAGTTTTTAAAGATTGCTTCATAGACAAATTTCATATTTTCCTGTGGTTACAAAGGAATTACTAGCAAAGTCATTCAGCTATTTTATAATGTTTGACCATTTCCTCTATCTGCTCAAAATTTTTAAAAATCTCTTTGTGAAATTAAGTGCATGGTGAAAATGAACTAGCAAAAAAAAAAAAA
>NW_007730792.1:48114-50151 GCF_000696425.1 Galeopterus variegatus | reverse complement strand
AAAAAAAAAAAAATAATAAGAATGTATAAATAAAAGACATACTTTTCCAAAAAATAGATTTTTCCAAGGAATTTCAAGGGAATCTTGGGTTATTGTTCCTTTAAAGTTGCAAACAGAGAGCTCAATCTCCTTTGCTCCATCTGTAATAACCTGAGATAGGCAATACTGAACTGATCTCCATGTAGCACTAACCCTGGAGAAAATAGGAATGTCATGGGCACAAAATTAAGTGAGAGCGACTTCTCTTGCCTATAATAGGGGGACTAGATAATTCCAATCAACCTTCCCTCTGTAGGTGAATCAAATTAAACAACAACATTTGCCTCATAACATCAGATTATTGATAATAAAGAAGTGTCAGGCCAGAAGACAACAAAGGGTAAGCCCAGCATTTGGGGCCCCTTTTGCTCTTTTGGAAGCATGAGAGGCTGAGCAGAGCACTAAAAGTCTCCAAGGACCAGGAAGGACAAAACGATTGGAGTCCAGTGTCCAACAAGCATGCACCCACCCTGTGCATAGGCGTGGGACCCTGAACTAGCACCCTTGAAGTAAAGAGGAGCTGGAACTAGGCCACCACTTCTACTGACTCCAGCCCAGGTTATAGGGATCTTGACAATCTCAGTGAAGGTGAAAGAAAAATTTTACTAACAAAAATGGAAAAAATTCATCACCAGAAGACCAATACTAAAGAAAATACTAAAGGATGGTTTTGCAACAGATTGAAATGATTCTAGATGAAAATATAGACATAGAGGAAGAAATAGAAAGCAATTTAAATAGTAAATATGGTAATATATGATTAAATCGAGTTGAAAATTGCCTGCTTACAAATTTGTAGAGACAGAAAGTAGACTACTAGAGGCTGGGGAGACGGGGACTGGGGAACGACTGCTAATGAGCACACCATTTTTTTTCAAGTGATAAAAATGTTCTAAAATTAGATTGTGGTGGTGGGTGCACGATTCTGTGAGTATACTAAAAGCCATTGAATTGTATACTTCAAAAGGATGAGTTTCAAGGTATATAAATTATCTCTTGAAGATGATTTATTAGAAAAAGAGAAAATTTTATGACAACAGAGAGAGTAAATTAAGAAAGGCTACGTGAATTTAAAAGTGTTCTGCAGTCATTGAATTAGCTGGGAAGAGGACAAATTAGAAATTAGCTGTTAGGCTGTACAATTATGTTCTATGTACATTGTATAGGTATGTCATACCTCACACGCACACATTTTTGATAGAGAATGAGAGACAAATAAGTTAAAGGGGTTAATACTAACAAACAGTCCATTTTCCTAGCCAGTTTCTTCTTAAAGAACCCCTAACAAAACAGTGATGCTGTTTCCAAGCAGACAGAGAATGGGAAAAAACTTCTTTTATTTTTTTCTTCCTAAAATGGTATATGTAAAGCAATAGTGAAATAATGAATATGAATAAGCTTTGTAAACACAATAAATACAAATCACCTCATACAATAAAAACATAAAGTTTTAAATAATACAACTGACTTACAGCTGGAAGTCTATGACTTTACAAATATGTTTCTGCTTTATATTTATATATATAGTTTTATATATATATAACTGTTGTGAACCATTTTGCCTGGGCTTAAACCACCAAAAGCTGAACCAGCGCTATTCTTACTGTCCCCAGAGTATAGCAGATTGCCCACACACAGTAACTAATCAGATAATTGTTAATTGATGAAGTGAATAAACGTTTAAATATATTCACAAATGGACAGAAGACAGGATTTCTACGAGCTGGATGTATAGGATTTCCTGGAGGCAGGAGGGAAAATTCACTTTTTTCTTTTTCTATTAAAATGTGTATTACAATCACCTTCAAAGCTTAGCAAATAGAAAGGAACGCATTTATAGAATTTTATAGATTTCTGAGTGAAACTGAAAAAATTTATACCCCGGAGGCATGCAATAGTTATTACTATAGAATTCACTTTCTACACTGTTGCTTCTACTGGGTGATGTTAATCCTGATTTCCAACTGAGAACCATTTCCATCTGCTTTCCTTTTGGAA
>NW_007730792.1:45902-47433 GCF_000696425.1 Galeopterus variegatus | reverse complement strand
GAAAGGTGGGGCTTTGAAGAGGTGATTAGATTGTAGGACCGTGCCATAGTGAATGGATTAATACCGGTGATCAGAGGTGTGGTTCTGAGGACTTTTAAAGGAGAGAACATGAGAGTCTCTCTCTCTCTGCTCTGCCATTTTCTGCCATGTGAGACCCCTGCATTGCTATAAAGCCACCACCAAAGAAGACCCTCACCAGATGTGTCCCCTGGACTTTGGACTTCCTAGCCTCTGAAATTGTAAGCAATAAATTTTGTTTTCTTAAAATTACCCAGTTCCAGGTATTTTGTTATAAGCAACAAATATGCACTAATACATCTTCTAAAACCTCCAAAGAAAGAAAGTTCACAATTTCTTATTTTAAAGTTTCTCTTCCCTAAGTTTTTCTTTCATCTAACACTAATCCATAGTTATAATTGAAGATCATTTCTCTTTGCTCTTCAAGTGTGAATGGAGAACAATTCCTGATATAAATTATTTTTTGTCTTTCTATTAGTTATCTTTTCATATAACAGTGTTGCTTTAATGTCAAAATGAACTTAGCTCTTTTAAAATTCAATTTGCCAAGCTGTCTGCCCAGCTTCAATTTGAAGAGTTTAACTGAACTCAGTGGAAGCTTTACAGTATCTAAATTACATCTCATAAGAAACTAGCTCAGCGAATGCCAGTTCTGCCCCACAGGGCTTGGCAAAAATGGAGTTCAGGCCTGGCTGGGTCAGTAATGGAAGCTGCCACCAGGTGGTGTCTACAACAGAGACAGGAATAAAGGAATTAGCATGGAGAATGGATCAGCAGCCAGAGTCCACAGGAGGAAATGCTAATACAAGAGCCAGAAAATCAAAAATGGAATGAAACAGGGTCTTGGAACAGAAGGGGAGTAGAGTATTTGTGCAGGTAGACAAGAACAAAAGGGGCTCCAATACTTACCACCGCAGGACAAAACTCACCTTCCCAGGGATGTGGTGAGGCCAGCCTCACTGACCCGCCAGCTCTTAGCAGGGAGGCTCCTGGCTCATCTTAGGTGTTCAGCAGCTTCTGATAAGCAATATAATATAGCCCTGAGATGGATAGGGAAACAGGGTGATCCTTCCTCACCAGAAATAAGAGTCCTAAGAGCAGGATTTCATTCCACTGAGGAAGTTGGATTCAGATGGTTGGTCTTAAAAAAAAAAAATTAAGCAGAAATGCCTAATTTCATTACTCTTGAGATGTAAGTAGGAAAGCAACATCAGCATGATATCATCAATGGAAAATTAGCTTTGGCGCTCCCGCCGCGGGTTCGGATCCTATACAGGGATGGCCGGTGTGCTCACTGGCTGAGCGCTGTGCGGCCGGTCTCAAAAAAAAAAAAAAGAAAAAGAAAATTAGCTTTGGCTAATAATGAGAAAGGTGTTTAGACAAAAGAAATATGAGTCCATTAGAAGACAGTAATGCCACATGTTTACTTTTCTATATATATATATATATATATATTTTGTTAAATTTTTATTTTGTCAATATACACTGTATATGATTATTATGGCCCATCACC
>NW_007730792.1:42927-44976 GCF_000696425.1 Galeopterus variegatus | reverse complement strand
TTTTTTTTTTTAGCTCCCACCAATGAGTGAGAACATGTGGAATTTCTTTTTTTCTGCCTGATATGGTTTTATTTATTATAGCATAAAACACAAATTTTAAAAAATACTATTTGTAGTATATTTTCTATATTGTGACATGGTTTATTTATTATAGCAGAAAACATGAATAGTTTTTTAAATACTATTTTGTGTAATATTGATATTATATATTCCTAAAGCCAAGATCTAAATGGGTCATATCCAGAGGAAATATTTAAAATTCCATATCTAATGACTTACATGGCATGAGCACTGACCAGCACTGACCAATCGGAACAGAGCCCAGCCTTGGTTCTTGAGCTAGCTTTTGGAAGCTTCCCGCTGTGTTGGGTATTAACCCTTTATTAGTATGGAGTTAGGAGAGCAGGCCCCAAGGCCAGGCTGAGGCAGCCGAGGGACACTTTTTATCTATCTTTACAGAAAAATTTCAATATTTTAACAACTCCTTTTACAGTGCGCACTGATGCCTTTCATCTCTGGTTACAACTCACACTAACTCTGAGCAGAATCTGAAAGCACAGTGGTGAAACCTATGGCTCTTCAGCCAAAGTGCTGGGGACTGAATCCCAGACATGCCAATTACTGGCTGTGTGACCTTGGGAAGGTTGATATGATCTGTAAAAAGCATTGATATGAGGATTACATGAGTTAATTCTTGTAAAAGTGCTTAGAAGAGAGTCTGGCACACAGCAAACGCTCAGTTTAGCTAATATTGTCTGTTGATAGTAGTTATCTGGAACGCTGTGCAGAGCAGAACAAAAAATATTGTGATTGATTAGCAACGCATGTGACAGGCTAGGGAAAGGATAGTGGCAATGAGAAGTGCCATAGGTTTACCAATTCTAGTCCAACTCTAAAACCCAGCTGAAGCAGGTATGCTGACCACATGACTTATTAGCAGCAGCATTACATCAGTGATAAACAACAGGGAGGATTCTTACGAGCCCCTTTAGTTTAGTCACAACCTAAAATCAGTGATGTGAACACCAGTCACTATTTCTCAACCCAGGCCATGACGACTGACAATTTTAAGATCTTGTCGAGCAGCATCTCTCAGTCTATAAACATTGGGTCGTCATCTGGAAACCTTACAAGTTCTATTTTTTTTCCTCTGTCTTTGTGTTCCTGAGAGTTGATTTGGGAGGTGAAACTAACAAAAACTATCTACTGGAGGGTGACAATTGTCAGGGCTGTTGTCAGAGATGGCTGGATTCTGTCTGGAGGCCTGGGACAGGAGGTGCAAAAGCAATGCATGTGACTGATCTCTTTCAGCTCTGATGGGGTCACCTCGTATCATATTAAAGCCTCCTGGGCTAGATACATATATCTGATACATATTCTCATTATAATATATATCATATTCAGATACAATATCTGATACGTATTCTCATTATAACCTAAATTCTTGTGTATATCTTACAAAATGGTACAATTTTACTAAAGACAATTTGAAATGTTAAGTGGCTATTTTGGTGAATTTCCGATATGATTAAAATTGTTCAGGCATCTTGTCAATAACTTGGTGTAAAGGGACAAGACGGTCTCTGATATTCAATGGTTTGCCCTTTTTATTAGTGAGAATAAGCTTCTAACCAAAATTCTGATGTCAAAATAGCTCCACTAAAGAATTCTTTGCCCGAAGCTAATGAAAAATGTGGAAAAACTTAAGGCTTTTTGATTCCACTAATATCTTGTTATTTTCTGCACCCCACCTTAACTCCTGTCTTTTGAGTATTTCCTTCCCACCTAATTGCCACCTTCTCGTTTTCCTTCCTGTTTCTCACTCTCTCCAGGATCCTCTTCCCTTTCCCTCAAATCCTCCCATCTTGACACATTCTTCTGCTCTGCTTCCATCCCCAAAATGCAAGTTCTTCTAAAAATAAGTTCGCCAAGACAGGATGAGGACCAGGTAGGTTTTAATCAAGAGAATTTCCCCAAGCCCTGAGAGAAAAGACAAATGTTTACCAGGAATTTAGAATACTACCAAGAACTTAGAATACCAGCCTCTTG
>NW_007730792.1:40187-41494 GCF_000696425.1 Galeopterus variegatus | reverse complement strand
TTCATTTTTTCTCTTAAACTTATAAGAATTATCATTAATTATTAGAGGCATCTCACAGTTTCTTATAGATGTGAGTGCTGCATTGTTGATAACAAAGCCTACTATGAGCCTACTATGCCCACATCTCCCTCAAAGTCAATCAAAGACCTAAATGGTAGATATCTCTAACTGTTCTTAGACACCCCTGACTCCCATTTCATTAACCCTACTCACCAAATACTGGACCCTGACCCAAAATAGCAAAATATCTGTGCAAAAATAATTACAGTACAGTCCCTGGGGGCTAGGGATACCATATAGGTATGAACAAATATTGTTACTATCCTTTCTACACTGGTTCTCCTCAGTGAGTTTTTCAACTTCACTGAGAATTCTGCCCTCTTCAAGGGACAGACAACTGGCAAACTTCTGTGATGTTAAGCAACACATACATCCTCCAACAGTGTCTATACCCCTCCAGAGTACAATTTGTAATGTACACACCAAGTCTTTACTGGTTTACCACAGATGAGCCTGACTTATGACCATGGGTTAATATCCGGAAACTTCCATATATTCCAGATTCCTGCATTGTCTGTGAACATAGCTCACTGAAGTGTGTATTCAGGCACTACAACATGAAAAATGAATTATACTCTAAACATTTTTTTACTTTTATGAACACTGTCCTATGGTTGGGGTGATGCAATTGGAAAAGTTATCAGAAACATATTATTTAACTTGGCCAAAGGTATAAAAAATACTTGTACAGCTAAACAGGTAGTATTGCACAATAAAATAGTGTTAGACTTTCTAGTAGCTAACCAAGGTGGTGTCTGTTCCATTGCTAACAATTTGGGATGCACTTGTCAGGTAGAAAAATCCATCTCTGAACTGAAGAAGGTGGTGTCCAAATCTCCAGAGTGAGACCCAAAACAACTTTGGGAAAAGTGTTCTGAGCTTGGGTTCACTAGTTTGGGATTATGTCTCTGAAGCATTTTACAAAGGCTATTCATCCTCCTGCTCTTATTCTTCAGGTGTATTACACTTGTTAAGTGTGGACTCCCCAGAAGTGCCGCCATGTAATCAATGTCATTTGACAAAAGGAGCAAGAAGGCCAGACTCTGTTCTGTCTCCAAACTCTTATTTTGAGGTGACAAAGTCATCAAGAGATCATGACAGCAGTGTAGATTGGAGCAAAATTGATTTTGTGGCTAACCTCTGGATTACTCAGTTATTCAGTTACAATCTCAGGGTGCCTTGTGATTCATTCTTCACTCAGAATCTCATCTTGTCTACTTTGATCCTGGCCTTAAGAAATAACTCAA
>NW_007730792.1:39256-40148 GCF_000696425.1 Galeopterus variegatus | reverse complement strand
AGGGTTGCGATCCGTTGCCAGACATGAAAAAAAGACAAAAAGGAAAAAAAAAAAAAAAGAAATAACTCAAAATGAAAATTGACACTGTTTCTACTACTTATGCTAAGAGTTCTTCAACCAAATCCATAAGCAAATTATGCTCTAAGTTAGCGGGTAGAAAAAAATAATAAAAATAAGAGCCGAAATCAATGAAATAGATTGAAATAAGTTGAATAAATTGAATTTATAATTACGAACATTTCCATAAAGAAAACTCCAGGCCCAAAGGATTTCACTACTGAATTCTATTAAATATTTGTGGAAGATATAATTGCAGTACTGTATAAAATCTTTTAAAAAATAGAAGAGAAAGGTATACTTCTCAACTCTTCTCTAAGCCCAGAATTATACTATTACCATAATCAAAGATATTGCATGAAAAGAAAACTAAAGACCAAAATCCCACATGCACACAGTTGCAAAAATTTCAAATAAAATATTTTTAAATCAACTTTATCTACAAATAAGAAGTAATATATGATCATGTAATGTTATTCCAGAGTGCAAGATGGGTTTAACATTAGAAATCATTCAGTTAATGTAATTCACTATATTATAAAAGAAAAAATGTCCATCTCAAAGATGCAGAAAAAACATTTGAAAAACTTAACACCCATTCAAGATAAAAAATTCTAAGTTAACTAGGAATTGAAGAGAACATCTTCAATCCCATAAAATGTTACCAGTATAAAAACTACTATTAGAATCATATTCAATGATTAATGATTGATTATTTCTTTCCTAAGATTGGGCACAAATCATGAAAGCTCTCTCTCTCATAACTTCCTATCTGGTGCACTAAACCAACGAAAAGAATTAACATGAATATGCATTGGAAAAGATGAAGTAAAAG
>NW_007730792.1:30871-38758 GCF_000696425.1 Galeopterus variegatus | reverse complement strand
AGAGCCAATTTTAAAGAAAAGGTTATTTCTAAATACTAGCAACAAAAAAATGGAAAACTAAATTTTAAAAAATAGAAGTTCCAATCACACACACACGCAATAAAAAGAAACACCAGTGATAAATTTAACACAATATATTCCAGATCTTCACCAAAACAAAAAATAAAAAAATAAAAAATCCAGAAAATATTGCTAGGAGAAATTAAAGACCTAAGTAAATGGAGACATATATTATGTTCACACTTGGTAGATTAATGTTGCTAAGATGTTAATTCTTCACAAATTGATCAACAGATTCTACATAATTCCAATTGAGCTAACTTAAGGCTTTCTATTTTGAGGCGGGAGGGTAGGATCTGACAAACGCATTCTAAAATTTATATGGAATTACAAATGACCTAGAAAAACCAAACAATTTTGAAAACAATAAACAAAGTTGTAGAAATTCTACCATCTAAATTCAAGGCATATCATAAAACACAAGTTTTTAAGGTACAGTGTGGTACTGGCTTAAAGAGAAACATACGCGTCAATGGAACAAAGTAGTGTGTCCAGATATAGACCCACACATATGCTCAATTGGTCTTTGACAAAGACGCCAAAGTAATTTAATGGGAAATGATAGTCTTTTCAACAAATAATGCTGGAAGAATTTGATATATATATGGAAAGAAAATAAACATCGACTCTTACTTTATACCATAACAAAAAAAAAGTTCAAATGGATCACAGACCTAAACATAAAACTAAAACTATAAAAGTCTAGAAGAAAACTAAAGAGGACATCCTTGTGATGTAAAGATTTCCTAGAACACAAAAACATGAATCCTAAATGAGAAAATTTAGTACTTTAGATTTCATTGAAATCAAGAAATTAAGAACCCCTGCTCCTTGGAAGATGCCATTTAAAAAAGACCAATTACAGACTGGAAGAAAACATTTTCAATACATATATTGACCAAGTACTATTTATAAAGTACATAAAGAATTTTATAATAATAAGACAACTAATCAGAAAAAATAAGACAACTAGTTGGAAAAAACATTTGTACACACACTTCACTAAAGAAGGTGTAATGAAGGGCTAGTAGCACATGGAAAAGTACTTAAAGTTATTTGAGTCATCAGAAAATGCAAATTAAAACCACAAAGAGACCACAATACACCAACTAGAAGGGCTAAAATTAAGTATTTTATCAAGTGTGGCAAGGATATAGAGCACCTGGAATTCTCATACGTTACTGATGAGAATGTGAAATGATACAAACACTTTGGAAAATAGTTTGACAGTTTTTTTATGAAGTTAAATATGACCCAGCAATTCCACTCCTAGGTATTTACCCAGCTGAAATGAAAATATGTATTCACGCAGAGATTTATATACAAATAATCACAGCAGCTTTGTAATAGACCCAAACTGAAAGCAATCCAAATGTATATCGATAGGTTAGTGGGTAAACAAATTGTGCTGTATTCTTACAATTCAATAGATTCAGCAACAAAAAAGAACAAAATAGTGATGAATGCAACAACATGGATAAATATCAAACATATTATTCCAAGTAAAAGAAGCTAAAAACCAAAAATGCATACTTTATTATTCAATTTATATAAAATTTTAGAATTGAGAAAACTAGTCTATATTGATTGAAAAATAAACCAGTGGTTACCCAGAGCCAGGCAGTGAGAAATAAGGATTCACTGGAGAGAAACATAAGCACATGTTTTGGTTAATGAAAATGTTTTATACCTGATCATGGTGGTAGTTACATGGATGTGTACATTTGTCTTTGAACTGTACTCTTAAAACGGGTGCATTTTACAATATGTAAATTATATCTCAGTCAAGTTAGTTTAAAAAATAATTATTTGGCTGAACCAATAAACAATTGCAGATATTTGGCCAATTTTGACCTATAAAAACATCAGTTTTGCAGATGGCTCAATCTAATATTTTATGAATGAGTGTGCTTCTTTCTATAATTAATTCAAATACAATTTTGAAAGAAGTGTTTACTATGGGTAACATCTGTGCCTAATGCGGAGACTTTAAAAAATGACAAATATGTGCACTCCTCCCCACCATTACTAATCAATGCCAGAGGGTCACTATTTTTGATGGGTAATTGGAACTGGTAAGAGAAAAAACATTAAGGGCTATTTTTATTATAAGTTGTAGGACATCTTGTACCTAGTTACTTTTGATCAACTGTAATCAAGAGTGGTACATTCCTACCTACCACAGTTTTCAATCAACAAACATAATACCCTCAGAAAGATTTTGGAAGATGGTTTCTTAATAATGATAATACAGTCGTCTGTCAGTATCTGTGGAATAATTTGTTCCAGGACCTCCTGCAGATACAAAATGCAAGGATGCCCAGGGCCCTGACATAAAATGGTGTAGTATTCGCATGTAAACTACGCACATTCTCCTGTTTACTTTAAATCATGTATAATACCTTTAAATCATGTATAATACCTGTAACTACTATTTACACAATGTAAATAGTAGTTATACTGTGTAATTTAGAGAATAATGACAAAAAAAGTCTACACATATTTCCAAATATTTTTGATTTGTGGTCAGTTGAACTCACCGGTACCAAGGGCTTACTGTAATTTTACAGATCAAAAAATATATTTTTCTTTTCTTCTTAGTGGTAATCTAGAAATACTAATTTCTTAAAATGAAGACAAGCTTCAGAAATCTCTTTCACAAGAGTGAGAAAATGCATTTAAAATGATATTTAAGATGCCCTCCTAAACATTAAATGAAACCTTCACTTGCCTAATTCAGAAATCATACTTACAAAAAAAGCAACAAATCTCCAGACAGAATTACAAAAATGTAGCTAATTCCCAATACAAAATTCTTCTTTCTTATATTGTTTTGTCTTGTAGGTGTTCATCATGTTTGTACTTCAGAATAATTGAGAAATTTACTATGGTCAAGGAGTTCTTCTGGGGAAAAAAGCCTATCAAGGCACTTTATTGCAGAGATAGAATAAAGAATAAAGCACAGAAAATTGTGACACCTTGAAGAGCAATGGAAGTGTGGTGAGCCTTCATTCTCTTTTGTTTTTTTCTTAATATGCTCCTTGCTGATGTCCAAATGGTTACATCAGTCATCAAGGAAGAGGTGGTTTCTAAAAGGCAAGCCCAGTTGTTTGATAAGTACTGATGTACACAGACCCTAGAAGCATTTTGAGTGGAGCTGGTCTCTCGGTAGGATTGCCAGATAAAATATTGTACAGTCAGTTAAATTTGAATTTCAGATAAAACTTTTTAGTGTGGTTCTGTAGAATATTTGTTCATTATAGTAAAACTTACTTGTTATTTATCTGAAAATCAAAATTAATGAGGCGTCATATTTTTTATTTGCTAAATCTGCCAACCCTATCTCTTGATCTTGTAATGATTAAATAACTTAGCAGAATAATAGTCCATAATCCATTAGGTTTTGTATAATATGTTTACTATATTCCAAAATTAAAAGAGGATTGTACAAGCCAGCAAGATTCCTTTCTTATTTTTCAGTTGAATTGTCAATGTTATTTTTCAGGTAACTAATGCTACTTAAATGCTGTACGGATAAAAAGTAAGTAATTAAGAAATAAAACTCATTTGTATATGGAAAAATATTGAAAACCCCATTACTTCATAGACTGAAATGCTTCTGGATTGTGTGTAGTCCAATTTCCAGAGAAGAAAGAATAGCTTCTTTGAGAAAGGTTGACAGAAACTACAGTCTAATTTTCTCTGGAAAATTCCCCATGCATTTGGCTCCGATACTATCCTATGCATGAACAAACACACTTTCTATTTATTTCAGTTGCAATAGAATTCCATGTTGTTTTCATCTGAAAGAAGAAATTGGAAGGTAATATACAGGCATGAAGATTTGGTGTTTACTAGGACCACATCATTAATATTTCCAATTTGTTCAGTGGTTTCCATGTTCCCAGAGGTCCTCAGCCTGTAAAAGCTGATGGATGGGCTGACAGAGCCTTCCAGGCTTGGGTTGGTGTAATGTGAGCTCAGTGCCTGGAAACAATAAAACTGCGATTTTCTGAGAGATTTACCTGCAGAAGAGCCAGGAACATAAAAGCTTTTTCGCTTTCCCACCCTAAGCCTCTTCTTTTCTCTTAGTCCCAGGAGGGGTTTGGGAGGACTGTATCCTGTCAGGTTAATTGAGGGTGACATTAAATGTAATCTCAGCGGCAACCGATGCAATGGCTCAAAGGGAAAGACCAGTGGAGCAGGTGGAGGCTTCATGTGGGGAACAGCAGAAGCACAGGCTGCAGGGGTTATAAAATGTCAGATCTTTTCTCTTGACTGCTGGACGGTGGCATCCAGTTGATATTTGACAAACAACGGCTCTGGTTCCAGCCGAGGCTATCAACCAAAACAAGGGTTATCCTTAGCTGAGTCTATCAGAGCGGGACCAGAGTGTCTAAAATTCATGCTGGGCATAGTCCACAAAACTGAATTCTCAGAGCGCTGCATCTTGAAACTGGTCTTTTTATGTCACAGAGCAAGAAGGGGTGTGTGTGCTGGACCCAGTGCCCTAAGAGAGCTTTGGGGTAAGGAGGTCTGAACTAAAGTGATGGGAGGTGGCGACCAACGAGATCTTGGGGATGCAAGTCAGGGATGTAATAGTGATCGATTAACCTTGGCCTTGAAGTAGCCCAGATTCAGGGTACCCAATCCGAATCCACAGTCCATTAGATACTTTCTGATTTAAAATGCATAGAATTATGACAATTCTGCTTATCACTGCTATTTCTTCTTTGGTTATCTAATAATCATGTAACAATTCACCAGTAATTTACTAGGTTCACCCAGTAATCCAAATGTTAAATAACTATACATTTAAAATAAGGAAAAGTCTCATTTAATGGACTTCTTGGCTCTCACAGGAAACAACCTATTTTTTCAGGGTTTAAAAAATTAATGTGGGGCTAATTTACATGATGTTGTGATGTAGTAGAGAAATTGGCTGTGTCTTGCTGCTCTACAGAGCATAGGACCCTCACTATAGACAGAAAGAAAGTTATTAGTCTAGGAGGCCTGAGCTCTCTTCACCTTAGAGCAAGGTCAGGAGACTTTTTTAGGCTCACACTCAAGAAGGTGGAGGGGAGAGGAGATGAGAGGGAAGAGCTCAGCTACAAGCTGAGGAGAGAGCAGGCCTCCCCTGAGACTGGAGGAAACAAATGGCTGCAACTGGGCCTTCTTAAGTCACAGGTTTTCACTGGTGAACACTTACAGTCTTCACGCCCACACAGTGCCTGAGGAAGTCATGGGACATTGAAGAGGTGGCACACGGATACCATGGAAAGGAACTCAAAGTGCCTCAGCAGGCCCAGTGGCCAAGCCATGTCGTGACAGAAACAGTGATGCCATGGGCAGCAGGACTGGGAATGTGGCACACACCCGTCTTAGAAAGGAGGTATAGGCCAGAGATGAAGACAACATTTCCTGACCCAAACTGGAACTCTATCCAATCCTCCAGGTTGTTGGTCCCACACCCCTGACCTTGACCTAGTTATTGGCCTCAAAGGTGCGATGTGTTGGACACTGCCAACTTTGCCTCGTTGAAAGCAATGATGGGAAGCCCATCTGTAGCCACCTTCCCAGCCAGAGCCTGAAGCCAGAGGACAGGTTCATCACTGGGCAGGAGCAGAATGGATTTCAGAGAACCTAGTTATTGGCCTCAAAGGTGCGATGTGTTGGACACTGCCAACTTTGCCTCGTTGAAAGTAATGATGGGAAGCCCATCTGTAGCCACCTTCCCAGCCAGAGCTAGAAGCCAGAGGACAGGTTCACCACTGGGCAGGAGCAGAATGGATTTCAGAGATTCTGGTTGGGTGTCAGGAGCTGTGGGAAGCACGTGAACACTGACCTAGCATTGGGAGGTCTTTCCAGAAAGCAGCTCTGATTGTTCCCACTCAGCCTCCCATCTCTGTCTAACCTGCTTCCCGGCATCACCTCCAGGCCTCTGCTAGCAGTGGTGCTTTCTGGACTGACCGCTACCATTAAATGAGTTTCAGATGGTGATTTTCTGTTTCAAGGATGAATGAGCATTTCCCTAAGTTGCATCTCATTTTACTAATATCACTAATTTCCTTGCTTTCTTGCATCCAATCAATCATTCCACTTCATCTGTGGATTTCATTAATGAGCCATTGCCTCCCTCTTCCAGATCGTTAGTGAAGATGTCAGATTCTGACCGGACCCAATACCAGTCCCCATGGCTCACTGCTGGCTGCCCTGACAGCTCCTGGAGGAGGCATTCATTGCGCTCATATGTGTGCCGTCATTATCCCAAACCAATTGTAACCAATTTTGCAAGAAACACTTCTTAGGATGTTGTAAAATGTAATGCTTTCCCAAGGAACTCCTGATTTTCATAGGACCAGGACAGATGGCCACATGATACAGCACAATCCACACAGCCGTGAAATCCCAGCCTCTCTAACCAGAGAATGCAGGCTCACTTATTCCTTCACCTTGTCTATGGACAGACAGAAGCAGCATTACAGCCTCCTCTATAATCCTCTATGCTTTTTATGCCTTTCCAGCATCATGCTTTTCTGTTAATTTGCTTTCTTTTTTTGACAGAAACTTTTGATTTTGTCTATGTTCTGGTTGCTTTCAGGGCATTCTATGAAAATCAGCAAGTTACTGGATGGCTGGGGAGCTCCTATAGGTGGCCAAAATTTAAGTTTACAGTAGATGATGTTCTTAATGGATTAGAGAGGAGATATTGTGTCCTGGGTTTTCCTGAACTTTCTTTACCCACTCCCAGTGCAAATAAGTTTCTAATTATGTGGAATGAATCAAAGAAAATAATCTAGTAGGCCAGGTCAATTTGTTTTTATTTTTACCCTGGGTTACACAGAGTACTCAAGTTTCAGGCACATATCAACACTAACTTTTTCTTCTTTGCCCTGGAATTTAACTTCTGAAATTAAAGAAAGGGACTTTTTTTTCCTCTGTTAAAATAGTTTTTTTTTTTATGAAAGGAGAATATAAAATTATGTTGCTGCTATCATTATATCTTGCAAAAAATGCTGAACGCTGAATAGAAAACTAAAAAAAAAATGTTTGGTTTGTTGAAGTGGCAAAATTAAAGATACATTTTTCTTTATTTTATTATAATTTTGTTTTATGATTAATGTAATGCAATCTGTAGTGTACTGTTAAATAGTCAGGTTATAAGTGGAGAGGTTATAACTGTCAAGAGGAGAGGTGTTTAAAACCTTTGGGAAATAGTTTCTTTCTTCTTGGAGTCCAAATTGAAAATTGATGTCCCATTAGCCAAGTGATGTGACTTTTCTTGAGTAATAGTATTAAACACTTCCCAGGCAAAAGGATCTCTGATATTCCTGTTTCCTTGCTTCATGCCAAACAGCATGTGTGTTGTCACATATAACTCAAAAACTTCTGGTAGGTTACATGCCCTGAATCTTTGCGTGCACTTCCAAGTTTTAGTGAGGATAATTTGACTTGTATTGTACTATAATATGACATAGCATATTATCATAGAATATACGGCATAGCAGTTAGAACACTGGCTTTGGAAACAGCACAGGTTCAAATCCTAATACTGTCACACATTAACTATAATCTTTGGGAATATCATTTAATCTCTTTGAGCCTCAGTTTTACCATCTGAAAATGTGATAATACTTACCAATTGTTCTGAGGATTAACTAAGCATATTAATCAGGATTCTCCAGAGAAACAGGACCAACAGGATGTGTGTGTGTGTGTGTGTGTGTGTGAGAGAGAGAGAGAGAGAGAGAGAGAGAGAGAGAGAGAGAGAGAAAGAGAGAGAGAGAGAGTTTGATGCATTGGCTCACATGATAGTGGAGGCTAGGT
>NW_007730792.1:25667-30861 GCF_000696425.1 Galeopterus variegatus | reverse complement strand
GAGAGAGAGAGAGAGAGAGAGAGAGAGAGAGAGAGAGAGAGAGAAAGAGAGAGAGAGAGAGTTTGATGCATTGGCTCACATGATAGTGGAGGCTAGGTAAATCCAAAATCTGATGGGGCAGGTTGGCAGGCTGGAGACTCAGGGAAGAATTGCACTTGGAGTCCAAAGGCGGTCTGCTGGCAGAACACCTTTTCTCTTGGGGGAGGTCAGTCTTTATTACATTAAGACTCCCAAATGATTGGATGAGGCCCACTCACATTATGGAGGGTAACCTGCTTTACTCAAAGTCCACCAAATTAAATGTTAGTCTCATCCAAAAAACACCATACAGAAACGTTCACAATATTGCTTATCCAAAATATCTGGGCACTGTGGCCCAACCAAGTTGACGTATAAAATTAGTCATCACAGTGAGGTTAGGTTTGTAAATAGGGAGAAGCTGACAGTAGCGGCATCCAATAAAAACTTCTCATTATTTTATGTATCTCAGTGGCATAGGGGTGAGGATGAAGTTACTAGTTTTGCTGAAAGTTTCTGATGTGGATTGGCTGGGATATAGCTAAAGAGCAGTGGAGCAATTGCCAATTTACTGCTTAAGACTAGAGTTGTAAGTGATCCTGCAAATCAGCTACTCCACTCCACAAAGAAATAAGCCTCTGGAAGGATGTGGAGCTACAACCCCCCACAACACTGATGTGCAACAGAAGAGAAGATTTTTAGGATGATTCATAAATGATAAACAGCTTCACTCTCCTAGCTCTGGGGGTAATGCAAGGCCAACATTGCAGTAAGAAATGAGTGTGTACCCTTCATTTTGTATTTCTCTCTGCCAAAACATACACGAGGTAAAGAACCAGATGTTCTAAAAGATATGCCCTGTCTTAGTCCATTTTGGCTGCTATAACAAAATACCTTATAAATAATAAAAATTTAAGAATAAATATGATTTGTAACAATGAATATGCTAATAAAAAAATAAACTAAAAAAATAAACAATACAAATTTATCGATTACATTTCTGGAGGCTGGGAAGTTTGATTAAGACACCAGCAGATTCACTGTGCCTAGTGAGGGTTTACTCTCTGCTTCCGAGATGGTGCCTTCTGGCTTTATCCTCACCTACCAGAAGGGCAAAGGGCTCCCTCGAGCCTCTTTTATAAAGGCATTAATCCCATTCATGAAGGGGGAGCCCTTATGACCTAATCACCTCCCAAAGGCCCCACTTCTTAATACCACTGCCTTGGGAGTTAGGTTTCAACATATAGATTTTGGGGGCACACAAACATTCAGACCACAGCATACCCCCCTTCCAGGTAGTGAAAGTAGAGAAAAGAAGAGAACTAGAATAAAATGTAAAAGTACTAATTAATACTCTGGGGAACAAATGGAAGACATTAAATTTTCCTATGAATATATTCGGCACAGATTTTATTCTTACGTGACTGCTGATAATGACCTTATCTAGATCTGATATGTTTCAGACATAAAATGTAAAAGTACTAATTAATACTCTGGGGAACAAATGGAAGACATTAAATTTTCCTACGAATATATTCGGCACAGATTTTATTCTTACGTGACTGCTAATAATGACCTTATCTAGATCTGATATGTTTCAGACTTGGAACTACTCAGCAAAGGCACTTGCATTCTTACACATACCCCCTGGAAAATAAAACCATCTATGAATGTACAAATAGTGCTCAGGAGTACACAGGCAGTGGAAGAAAAAGAGGCTACAGGTATTATACACGTAGGATTAACTTTAAAATGCTTTTAAAGTGAATTTTAATGAAAGGTGCACTAAAATGGAGATGGAATCATTAACTAGTAGATGTTTCCTATTGGAAATGTTTTCCTCCTTTTACTGGGAAATATTCGATGCCAAGTTTCCTCTCTTGCAACATAGAGAAAATAATATGATCTGTCCTCATTTCCAGAAGTTATGATTGTCACATACAACGAGCACTTTGAAAAATAAAGTGATGTAAGTGGAGTTATTATTCTTATTAAAAAGAAGAGAAGAGTGACAGTGTGAGAAAACAGGAAGGGTAAGTGCTTTAGAATCAGCGAATGTGGAGGCTGAATGTCAACTCTGCCTCTGTTCGGGTGATGGTGAGAAATTCCCTTAACCTCTCTGAGCTAAAAATGGCAGGCTTTATATTCTAAAGTTTCCAGGTGTATATATGTTTACAGTGTGTGAATGTGTGTATATGAACACTGAAGAGGAAAGGAAAGATGAAATTGCTACAGTAATAGTATACTTAATGGAAGCATGCTATTTAACACAGGAGATGCTAAGAAGAAACTTGTCATGTTTCAGGTCCAAGAATAAAATACTTTTGTGAAGGATGTTACAACGAGTCAGGAAAAGTGGGGGAAAGAAAAAAGGAGAAAAGCTGGGATGGGCTGAGTTTAGACTAGAGGTGAAACTGGAAAGAGGTTTCAGGTAGCCAGCTCATATCTACAGAGTGAAGCTCCCAGCTTCTCACAAGAGACAGATTTCCAAGCAGAGTCAAGCCATGTTAGAGCATAACAGTATTTCCCAAACAAATCTCTGAACCAAGAAAACAAAACAAAATAGAGGCAATGACTAATGACTTTCTAGGACTCACCCTGGGATCCAAGAAAAGACAGGCCTGCATCTGATAAGCCCATACAGTGTTCTTCTTGATTGCCTCTTATTAAGCTGGTGTCTCACAGCTCCAAATCCACCCTTCTATACTCAGCCTTGTGGTGCTGGGTCTGGAATTCTGTAAACTACATCTCTGTTTTGCCAACTGGTTCTATATTAAGCTCTGTTTGCCAGAGGGGTCACTAGAGGGAGACTGGACAGCTCAGGAAGAAGAAAGGATTGCTCTTTCCTGTTTGCTTCCTGTGCACTTCCTGTCCTTTTTCCTGTTCCTGTGCATATCACCCTGACAATGCTTCATCTTAGCAGTGGCAGTTCTTTCTTGTAGCTGCAGTTGACTCCAGTTTGCAACTTCAGTAATACTTGCAGATCCAGATTCAGGAGACACCTGCACCAGCCAGCCAGCACCCTGCCTGTATGAGTCTGTTCTATTGCTTATAACACAATACCTAAAACTGGGTAATTTATGAAGAAATGAGATTTATTTCTTATAATTTTGGAGGCTAGGAAGTCCAAGGTCCAGAGAACACAGTTAGTGAGGGCCTTTTTCTGGGTGGGAACTCTCTACAGGGTCCTGTGGCATCCAAGGTGTCACCTGGTGAGACTGGGCTGAGCAAGAAAGCTAACCTCAATTGTCCTCCATATAAAACCACCAGAACCATATTCATCAGTCTGTGTATAGATCAATCCATTCATGAGGTCACTGTCCTCACAACCTAATCACAGCTTAAAGACCCTACCTTCCAAAAACTATAATTAGATTTCCCACCCTCAACACTTTTACAATGGGGGTCAACTTTCCAATATGTGAAGTTTTAGGGGACACATTTAACCCAGAGCACCACCCTCCTTAGAGATGTGGGTCCCAGCTCCTTCTCAGAACTCAGGGATACTGGAACCAGCTAAGCAGTGTACAGCACACCCTCCTTAGAGAATACACTCTAACTACTTTTCTTCAACATTGTACCGGAGGTCTTAGACTTTCACATAAGAAAAAGAATAAAAAAGATATTAAAAAAAATTATCAGGAAGGAAGAAGTAAGACTTTCTCTCCCTTTGCGGACAGCATAATTGTTTATATAGAAATTCTAAAGGAATTTATAACACAACTACTAGAACTAATAAATAAAATTATCAAAGTCACAGGATCAAGGTTAGTATACTAAAATTAGTTGTATTTTTATGTACTACAACAACCAACATGAAAATTTAAAACTTCTGTATAGAATAGCATCAAAAAACACAACCCCCTGAAAAGATAAGGTTCTGTCCTACAGGATATATACTTTCAGCTGGGTAACAGCATGTCTGGTTAAGTGTGCTGCAGCCAGCATGCATGGGTCTAAGGAACAGCATGTCTCGTTAAGTGTGCTGCAACCAGCATGCATGGGTCTAAGGAACAACATGTCTGTTAAGTGTGCTGCAGCCAGCATGCATGGGTCTAAGGAACAGCATGTCTCGTTAAGTGTGCTGCAGCCAGCATGCATCGGTCTAAGGAACAGCATGTCTCGTTAAGTGTGCTGCAACCAGCATGCATGGGTCTAAGGAACAACATGTCTGTTAAGTGTGCTGCAGCCAGCATGCATGGGTCTAAGGATCCATAGGTTGGAGTGAGAAAGTCTCCTCATTATTTTACCAAATAACCCACTTGCAGAGTTTTTGTATCCATGTCTACAACTTTAAGTTCTGCTATTTACAGGTGTTGGTTCCCAAGAGAGAAATCCTTACAATACTGGTTCTGTGGAACTGGAGTTTGAAATTGCTACTAGATCATTTTGGATTCCTTACAAGCTTAAACTGAGAGGCAAAGGAGGAGGGGATTGCTCTGTGGCTGGGTGGTTGATCCTGATTACCATGAGAAAATTGAATTGATGCTAGGAAGTGTAGACAAGGAGGACTATATCTGGAACCCAGGGGATTCTCTGTGATGACCCTTCTAACTCCTTTTCCAATAGGAAAATGAACTGAAAACTACAGCCACCAATAAAGAAAGGAGCCACTGAAGATTTGGACTTCTCAGAAAAATAACCCCAAGTAGCTAAAGTCCTGGCCTATTGAAAAGGACACAAAGAATGTGTAATGGAAGAAGGAAATTATAAATACCAGCCACAGCCTCTGGCGACAGAGATGAGCATGGTAGCAGCTTCACATAGTTTCTTCTTTGGTTGCTGCTACTACTGCTGCTGTTGTGTGTGTGTGTTGGGGGGTGTGTACGTACGGATTACCTATTGCATTATTCTCTGTCTTCCTTTCCCTTACTATTATTTAATTAAAGGTTAATTCTGGATTAGTATTTAGGTAGCAGAATATTTGGATGGAACAACCAGAATTAAAAGTGAGGTACAGCTGCCGCTATCATGTGAGCCAGTTCAGAAGGAAATTATAAATACCAGCCACAGCCTCTGGCGACAGAGATGAGCATGGTAGCAGCTCCACATAGTTTCTTCTTTGGTTGCTGCTACTACTGCTGCTGTTGTGTGTGTGTGTTGGGGGGTGTGTATGTACGGATTACCTATTGCATTATTCTCTGTCTTCCTTTCCCTTACTATTATTTAATTAAAG
>NW_007730792.1:15771-25168 GCF_000696425.1 Galeopterus variegatus | reverse complement strand
GTACGGATTACCTATTGCATTATTCTCTGTCTTCCTTTCCCTTACTATTATTTAATTAAAGGTTAATTCTGGCTTAGTATTTAGGTAGCAGAATATTTGGATGGAACAACCAGAATTAAAAGTGAGGTACAGCTGCCGCTATCATGTGAGCCAGTTCATTCACACAGGCCAGAGATGGTTAGAAATCATGCACAGTATGGGTTTTACTCACTCCATTTTGTGCAGAAAGAAACCACTATATTTATATTTTTTTATCTGCCTTGTCCTTTTAAATGTCTGTTTTGTATGTACCTTATACAGGGGTACTTCAAAAAGTTTGTTGGGAAAATAGAATTAAAAGATAATAACAATCTTTCCATGAGCTTTTTGAAGCACCCTGATGTATCAGTAGAGTAATACATGTATAATTTATAAATAGATAAATACACATACATCAGGGGTGCATGCTAAAAAGCATGAGAGGGGTACATGATCAAAAAAAGTTTGACAGCCAAGAAGATAGAGAACAGTGGTTCAGTGATCAGGAATACAGTGTTGCTTTTTATGTGTGGACTACTTAGTTTCTCAAAGAGGGCACTCTATCCCAAGTCATAGGCCATGTTCACTCATCCATCCAGCACTGTCTTACGTAGGGCAGCAGACCAGAAATTAAAGGTTCCTTAGTAGAATACATATTTTAGGGCTGGCCCAGTTAGCTTGCTTGGTTAGACCACAGTGCTGATAACACCAAGGTCAAGGGTTCAGATCCTCACACTGGTCAGCTGCCAGAAAAACAAAAAAAGGCATCTTTCTACTTAGACAATGAGCCACACAACTGGCATCAGATCTGGAAGCCAGCGCTTACACGTCCTCAAGTCTGTTGAGGTCACCTGACTTAATTGGTAAGCTCTTGGAGGTAAGCTCTAGTTAGTCTATAGTTAACTTTTACTTTCACATTCTATCTAGCAGAAATCTCTACAAGTGGCACTTCAGAGCTCCACTAGCGTGGTGTTGATGTTTGCAAAGGTCCCAGAGGATTACACAAGTATGTTATGCTTCCCCAATCAACCTAGAAGACTAACAATTATGCTCAGCTTTATGTATTCTTGGGACAGTGTAGCACTCCATTAGAAAAAATATTTCATTAACTTCAGTACTTCCTGTAGCTAGGCCTGACAACAAATTTATACTGTATTTCTTCTGTTCCACCATTGTCTGATTCCTCCATCTGTGTCCTCATTCACTGCAATTGTACTTACTGAATACCTATTGCGTGAACAGACTCAGCAAAGTGTATAGGTGAAGAAAATGTCAAAGCCCTTGCTTTCCTTATCTGTACAAGACAGATTTGAACTAGAATGGCCTCTAAACTGTCTCTAACAGAATTAGAGATCTGCATCAAGAAATGTATCCTAGGCATACTGAGTTGCCTTCCTAAGATTGATCATTAGCTAAACCCCCAAATAAAAAATCTAAAGCCTTCTTACACTCAATCCACTCCCTTCTTCCTGCCCCAGTCTCCTTTTAAAAATGGCAGTGGCTCCAGATCCTGAAAGATTCAAATGATCATTACCTATTAACAGGATACCAAGACAATGTTAGAGACAAGCAGCTTTGTCTCTAGAGCTGACCATTGGCTGCCTGTCTGAGGACCAGGGACCCCCCCCCCCTTGCCACCTTTATTTCTATGGACAAGATTTGTCCCTAAAAACATAATTGATATTGTTGAGAGACTGAAACTTGTGAAGGCACTGTTCAGTGGAAAAGATGTTAGGGGCAGAAGCACTTCATTTCTGGATAATTTGGACAATAGAGACCAGAAATTTTCAGCGAAACCAGAAAATGTTTCAGGTGACTCCAAATGACAGAGGAAACTTTCCTTGTTAATAAGAAGATGTTCTTTCACCTAAATGGCTACCAGCACACAAGCACATCCACACAGTTTTATGCCTTAAAATTGATCTTACTAATTAGCCAGCAACTTCACATCCAAAAAGCCACTCAGAAGTAGGATACTTCCCAAATCTTTGAAATAAACCTCACTTGCAAAGAAAACAAAACAAAGAAAAAAACTCCTCTGTTTCACATTTCTGAAAATTATTTAAATGCTACTACATCTTTGTCATTAGGAAGGCAACTCAGGATGCCTAGGATACATATCCATTATTTTAATTAGTTTTCATTCTCCAGGTCCGTCAGTTCCAGTATTCGTTCTGATCTCCAAGATAGGTATAAAACGTCTTACACCTATTGGTCTAATGTTAACACTGATAGTGTCAGCTCATTGCTTAAATGTACTCATGGAGTAACCAGTACTTCCTTAACCTTTTACTCACTGAAACACTGCTATTGCCCATGTCAAGTTCTCTTGTATGTGAATATCTACATAAAGGAGATGGGGTTTCTTCACCTGAACAAAGAACCAGGGAAGAAAGATTGAGAGAAAAGACCATGGGTTAAGAACCAAAGCTATTTCAACTGCTATACTTGAAGTGGAGCAGCTTTCACCGTTATTATTTTGAAAAGAGGAAGGTCATTTTCTTTTACATT
This sequence comes from Galeopterus variegatus, assembly GCF_000696425.1. NCBI lineage: Eukaryota > Metazoa > Chordata > Mammalia > Dermoptera > Cynocephalidae > Galeopterus > Galeopterus variegatus. The sequence continues at coordinate 22,639 of NW_007730792.1, read as the reverse complement.
TGAAAAGAAAAAGAAAGTATGGGTGGGATGAGAATTTAATGGATATTTATGGTTTATAGTTTAAATGGATTATGTTATACTGAGACCCTTATTGCCTTTAAACCTGTGTTGTGAGAACATTCTTTTAAACAGGATGAAAAATAAACGTTTATGTGAGCATTGCTATCTGGGTAGGTTCTCATAACAACTTTCAAACTCCTCCTAGCATTCCCTAAAAGATGCTTTAAATGCATTCAAATGGTTCTGAGTAAGTGCTGTGGGAGTTTAAAGGATTTCAGCAGTTCATCCTCTCTCAGTCAGCAAGAATTTTCTACTAAAGATCTCCAATTACTTTAGTACTTTGCAAACAATGGTGAATGAAAGCACATCGGCACTACCCACAAGCAAGCTGCTGTCAGAAAACCTCCTTAGTCAGCTTTGGGCTATGTACTCACTATGAGCATGGTCTGAAAAGGTGAGAGGTGGCCCTGATGAAGATTCCTGAAGTTGGCAGGGGAACTGGAACCAGAAAGGCTCTGGCTTCAGCCACTGACCCAGAGTTCAAAAGTTAGTTATTAAGATGCCACCTTCAGGGAAAAGCAGCCAGATGGTTTAGTAAAGGGACTTTGGCTATTAGAGATCTCTAAAAGCAACAGTAAATCCAGTTCAGTTCATAAAACAAAGCACTGAAATCCACTGGTGGATGCCCTGATTTCAAATACCAAGGAAATTCTGAAGAACTGGGTCCTTTCATACACAGCTGGTAAGAGAGTAAATTGGAACAACCATTCTGATAAAATGAATCAAAAATTTAATTGGACATATCACTTGATTAAGCAATTTCTTTTCTGGGAATCTATCCTAAGAATATAAGTAGAAAAGCATGCATGGATCTACATACAGAAGTATTTATTGTCATTAGAAGCACTCTGAGTGCTCATATTCATACTTTATTAAATAAATTATAGTACATAATTACAAGGGACTCTCTAACCATTAAAAAGAGATGAAGTACTCATGTGGAACAAGATGTTCAAGATACAATTTTAAATGATAAAGGTAAACTATGTAATTATGTGCGTAGTACTAGTCCATTTGTGTTGAGTGAATGGATAAATAATGAAGGCACTCTTCTTGGCTTCCCCACTCCTGGTACCAAATTCTGCATCAGTCATGTTTAACAAGAGAAGCAGAATCAGTAGGAGGGTGTGTGTGTCACATTTATATATATATATATATATACATATTTAGACACACACACACATATATATGAAGGAGGTTATTAAAGGGGATTGGTTTATACAATTATGTGGGCTGGTTAAGCCATCCCTGTAAAGCTATATGTCTGTCTGATGTTGGAGTTTGAAGTTCACAGTGCAGTCAGGAAGGGAACCTCTTAAGCAGGCTGGAACCCACAAGGATGAACTGAAACCTGTGTCTGTTCTTGGTGACAAGAGTATCCTTTAGAAGCTGAAACTTTTGTCATGGAGCTAAATACACATACCTTCAGAAAAACTGTATAAATTAAAGTGTAATGATGCGATAGTTTGATATATCGATATATTGTGAAATGATTGTCACAATCAAGTTAGTTAATGTATTTGACACCTCACATAGTTACTTGTGTGTGTGTGTGTGTGTTTGGTAAGAACATTTAAGATCTATTCTCAGTGAATTTCAAGTACACAATACAGTATTATTAACTATAATTGCTATGCTTAACATTAGATCCCCAGGACTTATTTGTCTTATAACTGAAAGTTTTCATCCTTTAACCAACATTTCCCCATTTCCCCACTTCCCAGTCTCTGGCAACTACCATTGTACTCTCAGTTTCTATGAGTTCAATGTTTTTGGATTCCACATATAAGTGAGATTATACAATGTTCGTCTTTCTCTCTCCGACTTATTGAAGTTAACGTAATACCCTTAAGTTTCATCCATGTTGTTGCAAATGGCAGGGTTTCCTTTTTTATGGATGAATAATATTTCATTATGTGTGTGTGTATACCACATTTTCTTTATTTATTCACTTGTCTTTGGACATGTAGGTTGTTTCTATGTCCTAGCTATTGTGCATAATGCTGCAATGAACCAGCTATCTCTTTGAGATACTTTTTTTTCTTTTGGATATGGTGGAATGCTTAGATTTATGGGATCAGAAAGAAGGCAAGGAAGAGATCACATTGTGTAAGTTTTTTTAAACAGAGTCTCTGAAGGAGAAACCCTCTCATGGTTCTTTCTGAAATGACACGCTGACATGTTGGGTAACTGAATAGTTAAACATGTTAGAAGACAGCTTCTCCACCTGTGCAGTGGGATGTGTGCTTCTGTGTTTTGTGATGACACAGGGGGACTATAAGAACAAAGGCAAAAATGAGCCTCATTCTCTCTCGGAGACCCAGTAAGCAGGAAGAGGCCATTTGGAAGTACTCAACTCAGTGCACTCCTAGGTACCCTGACCATATTATCGCAACCTTCAGAATTGCCCAAGGAATAGTTCAATACTGAATGTTAGATCATTATTTTAGAAAGACTTTGAAATCCAGTAAAATGGTCATTAGATAAAGGATGAATCATTTAGGATGCTTTAATCTCTCTCATTATATTGTGAGTAGAAATTAAAAATGGTTTAGCCCATAAATCCATTTAATCTAATTTGTAAAATAAAGCATAAGATTTCATTTCTACATTATTGGTGTGGCAGCAGGCATTTTGGTGCAAAACTTCCTACTGAGCAATGGACAATCACTGGAGGAAGAGCCATGCCCTCAAGTTGCTTAAATTATAGTTAAGCAGATACAATAAACATATACAGAAAAAGGCCCATAGGCCAGGGAGTTGGGGTAACAGGGAACTAGCTCTGGATTCAGTGCTGATGAACTGTTTGATCCTGTACAATTCACCTCCCAGTTCCATGCCCACATTTCCAGATCTGTATGTAAGGGCACTGAGCAAGACAATTCCCAAGATCTCTTACAGCTCCCAAATTACTTAATTCTGTTTTGTGAATATGAATTAATATAGTTAAAGGCATAAAAACAGAGTGTTCAGAATTGTGGCTTAATCTGAAAAGACAGTCACAGAATTAACAGGCCTTAAAACAATTCCATGATGCAAGTGATATTAGAAGGCTCACTTCACAGGGAGAAACTGAGGCATGGAGGGTTTACGTTCTTCCCCAGGTTAAACAGCTAGCGTGGTGGGTCATACATCTGATACAGATAGGTTATCCCTCAAATGGGTTGCAGAACCACTTACTTCACTCCATCTCCACTCCCCAGGACCCAGCTTAAAATCATCAACATTTCCTATGGGGTTTCTTGCCACACACAGCCCAATGCAATTTTCACACTGTGGCCAGTGTGGGCTTTCCAGAAGAAAATCTGATGTTGTCAATCCCTTGATAAATATTTGCTAAATGAATACATGAAAGGTATAGTGGAGTCCATCTGATGTAGTTGGGATATGTTGTTCCCCCCTAAGGTCATGCTGAAATCTGACCCCTAATGTGGCACTGTTGGGAGGTGTTTGGGTCACGAGGTAGGTCCCTCATGACTAGATTAATGCCCTCCTTAGGGGGAGAAGTGAGTAAATTCTCTCTATGTTAGTTCCCACAAGAACACCTTGTTAAAGGGAGCCTGGCACACACCTCTCTTTCTCTCTCTCTCTCCCTCTCCCTCTCTCGCTTCTGCAGTTCTTCCCATGTGACACCCTGTGCTGCTGTAGAGTCATCACCAGCAAGAACAAGGCTCCAACCGCTGTTTCCTGGACTTTGGACTTCCCAGCCTCCAAAAGTGTAAGGAATAAATATTGTTTCTTTACAAATTACCCAGTTTCAGCTATTTCTGTTATAAGCCCCAGAAACGGACTAATATACCATCCATATTGGAAGACGGATTGTTGGTGAATTGGGGAAGGGAGAGAAAGGGAGAGAATAAATAGTGGAGGCTGAGCCAGGACATGGCATTACAAAAACTGCCCGAGAAAAAGTAGTCCCCGCAGTTGTGTGTAGAACAGAATGGCAGAGGGGGAAAACAGAGGGTGGTGACTGCCTTCCAGGGTGGGGCTGACGAGGGAGACCAGGGAGGGAGCTAGATGTGCCCCTTGAGCCCGAGAAAAAGTAGTCCCCGCAGTTGTGTGTAGAACAGAATGGCAGAGGGGGAAAACAGAAGGTGGTGACTGCCTTCCAGGGTGGGGCTGATGAGGGAGACCAGGGAGGGAGCTAGATGTGTCCCTTGGCAAGCCTGACAGAGCTGCACAGGCTGGGAAACACTTCTGGGGAAACTGTCCAGGATTTTCGGGAAGGGCTAAAGGAAAAGAGAAGGGAAATGGAAAGATTAACCAGGACTTCATGAGTCTTAGGGAAACTAAACAAATGAACAAAACAAACAGGTCTTAGACTCCTTTAGCACCATAACTACCAGCAATTTCAAAGGAAATCTACTTGTGGCAAGCCCCAGTTTCAAATTTGTAACTAGAAATCCTTTCTAGCAACAAAATAAATTTTAAAGATAAAGTTTCTAGAGCTGATAGGTGATGAAAATCTTTGAAAAACTCATTTATCATATGCTTTATTATTCCAACAACTTCAGGTTCTATCCATCATTTTATTTTATATTATACATACCTTCAGGGTGTAAATCTTTGCCTTTATTTAATCCTCATAATATAATATTTAACTATGCCAATATAAATGATTACCTGAAAGTAATCATTCAAATTCCTGAATTATATAAAAACTTTAGGAGAAATACTTCCACTATATGAAGCATATTCTTTTAATTCTCAATTTATTGGTCCCAAAAAGGAAATGCATAGTGTTTTGTTTACAACTGCTGCCTATTTTAGGTCAAGAGAAAGCTCAGAAAAACAAATATCGCTTCAATCTCACATCTGACTAGGCAAATCTATGCTTTCCCATACGGATTATCTTTGGTCTAGTGAATTTTGTTTCAATTCTTTTTCTGCTATGTTTAATTTCACAATATGCTTAAATACCGAACTTTCCTTGTGTTCCCACAGTTGCCTTGAGAATTTGCAGTATTAGATTTATTCACTCATTATAAATGCAAAACAAAGATGCAATCTTGAATGTAAATATTGCTCTCAAAAGGCACAGACATTCATTATTAACTATGTTTTACTCTTTCATTTTTTTATTTTTTTGGAGGCAGGGTCTCACTCTGCTGCCCAGGTTGCAGTGCAGAGGCTATCCACAGACGCGCTCCCACTACTGATCAGCCGGGGCATTTTGACTTGCTCCGTTTTCCAGCTGGGTCGGTTCACCTCTCCTTAGGCGTGAACCCAGAAGTTCTTGGCTGTAGTGTGCTATGTGGGTCAGGTGTCTTCACTGTTTGGCCTCAATATGGCGACCTCCCAGGAGGGGGGCACCACCAGGACTCAAGCGATCCTCTCGCTCAGCCTCCTTTGTATCTGGGACTACAGTTGCACCACCGCACCTGGCTTGTTTTAATCATTTTTGACGATAATGCATAGAACTGTTCTATATGGTACGCACATTTTTTACCTATGCTTTTAAGGTAAAAAATATTGCTTATGAAAAGGATCAGATTAACATTACAAGTTAAACCCTCTCTTGATTAAAGATACTAGATGGCTGAATATGATCCTCTTACTGAGGTGTAGTCTCAGTTCTCAGAGAGGCCACTTTTAAAAATGGGAATAATTTTCACAAAGAGATAATATGAGCTACAACTTCAATCTTAAAATAGTCATTTATAGATTAAACAGTGACAGTAAGTTGCTTCCAATGATCAACCTGAGAAACCCCCGGACTTTTCCCCCCTGAAGTCCCTTTTAATTCTCTGGAATTCACTTCTCTGAATCTTAAAGCATAGTTGCTTGTGGAAAGTCCTAACTTTCCAGAATTACCAATATTCAAAAACCTATGCTGTTTAAAACTAGAGATCCATGCAGTGGGACTACACTGATACCCTCAAATGAAAAATCCATTTCTTTCTGACTTTTGGGGCACCTGAAAATGGCAGTTTTATCTGGATTCTTTACGAGCTCCAACAGGTTTTGGAGAGAAGTGTCAAAGCAGGCATTGGCGTCCAACAAGCCTAAATTCTAATCCTGGCTCAGTAACTAGTTGGCTCAGCTGGCCCTACTCTTCCATCCAATACTACCACCCAAACACACAGAACTTTTTCCATTTCCTTTAATCAGCCAGTTCCCCTTGCATTCCCAGACTTGCAGACATGTTTTTTTAGTTTATTTGCCTGGAATACTCTCTGTCTCCTTTTAGCTGAGCTAGCTAACACCACTTGCCTTTCAAGTCTCAGCTTAAAGGTCACCTACCCTATCAGTGAGGCTTTCTTTGTCCCCTGGATTAGATTCCCCATGATACATATTCCCAAAGCTCTCTGTCCTATAACACCAAGCATAATACCGTACTGGAATTAATTTTTTAATATATTTCCCCTTCAGATTGTAAACTCTGTAAAGGCCAGGAACTGTCTATCCCTAGGGCTTAGAAAAGTACCTAAAAGGGAGTAGGTGTTCTGTAAATATCTGTGGAATGAATGGATGAATGAAACGTTCTCTGTGTAATCTAAACCTAGTGGCTTGTTTTGAGACTTGCTTTATGCAAGCTGTTCAGGAATTAAAAGATAATGTACACAGGGTGTTTAGTTCCAAAAACTATGAGCTTCATAAGTGGAAGCTATCTTTATCAGACAAATGTACACAATCTGAGCCATGATATGAAAGAGAACAGCAAATCTAAGAAGCTGTTGGAGCCCAACAGAGGCCACCTCAAAACACTCAAGCTAAGAGTCTTCTCCAGGAAATACCAAGCTCAACTGCCATGGCAACCAGTGAAAACAAATTTTGCTGCCCCCTAGTTTTTAGGAACACTTTCTAA
>NW_007730792.1:6463-15436 GCF_000696425.1 Galeopterus variegatus | reverse complement strand
ATGGATGAATGAAACGTTCTCCGTGTAATCTAAACCTAGTGGCTTGTTTTGAGACTTGCTTTATGCAAGCTGTTCAGGAATTAAAAGATAATGTACACAGGGTGTTTAGTTCCAAAAACTATGAGCTTCATAAGTGGAAGCTATCTTTATCAGACAAATGTACACAATCTGAGCCATGATATGAAAGAGAACAGCAAATCTAAGAAGCTATTGGAGCCCAACAGAGGCCCCCTCAAAACACTCAAGCTAAGAGTCTTCTCCGGGAAATACCAAGCTCAACTGCCATGGCAACCAGTGAAAACAAATTTTGCTGCCCCCTAGTTTTTAGGAACACTTTCTAATGTTGTTTTTAGTGTAGAATACTACTTTTCAGTTAGAAAAATACCAAGAAACACAAACAGGTCATAGGCTGATTTGTGTTATAGTAATGTATTTTTTTTCTTTTTGGCACATATCCACCACTGAAAAGAAGTAGCTAAAAGGCAAGAATTGCATCCTTCTTTATACTGACAGAATACCTAATCCAGATCTTTCCATTTAGGAAAGACTCAACACATCTTTACTAAATAAAATTATCAACATAACTTTGGCTTCCTACAATTAAACCTTTAGATTTTACCTAAAGTTTTGGGCAATACTTCCAGCTGTCTTCATGTCCATTCAGATGCTCTGCCATCTCCTAGAATTAAACATGCCAAAAGGAAATCTGTTACTCCCACCACCACAAACCAAACCGGCACCAGTCCCTCCAATGCAATATTCCTGTTGTATCACTATTCCTGTAGAAAACTTGAAGCTATTTTTGGATTTCTCTTTGCTGAAATCATAGAGCTTCTATATCTAACCTGTCACAAAATCAACAATTTCTATTTAATTTACTGTTTCAGGACCTTATCTCAGGCTCTGTTGTTGACTTTCCAGATAACATTTCCCTGATCAGTTTCTTTGCCATGGGAACTATTAATCTTCCTAAATTCATTTTTGTGTCCCTCCCTTGCTCAAGAACCTATACTGCCTCCCTATTCACTGCTGCATTAAAAAAACAGACTCCTCTTCCTGTTTCTTAGGGTTCTCATAGTCTGCCTCCAATAATTTTCTCATCTTCTTTATCCACGATTTCCTCACTGTCCCAATAAGACCCATTTGCATTCTGCTTTCTCCTCCCCCCTCACATAAACACACAAATCATGCTGTGTTTCTGAGATATCTTCTCCCCTTTTCCTCACCTAATCAAATTTTACTTAAATCATCTTTAGAAGCTCAATTCAAGTCCTATATCTTCTATTACCTCTTCTAGATCCCACACTGTTCTTCCTTTTTCTGCACTTGCTTTGCAGTCATTGCTGCAAAAAGAAAAGCTTTAGACAAATTAAATTCAACAGAGTTTATTTGAGCAAAGAACAATTCATGAATTGGGCAGCAGTCAGAACCAGAAGAGGTTCAGAGAGTTCTGCTCTGCAGCATGAGCAGTGGGCTACTATAGGCTGAATACAGAAGCAAGGTAAAGAAATTAGCTTTTGCCTTATTTGGGTGTGACCTCAATTCATGAATTGGGCAGCAGTCAGAACCAGAAGAGGTTCAGAGAGTTCTGCTCTGCAGCATGAGCAGTGGGCTTCTATAGGCTGAATACAGAAGCAAGGTAAAGAAATTAGCTTTTGCCTTATTTGGGTGTGACCTAGTGGAAAGTTCCTAGTTAGAGGTTAATTGGCCGTTTCTGATTGGTTAAGCTTAAGTTTCATTTTATTGTTTACATTGGGCTTCATCAAATAGAAACCCATGGCACTGAAGCCATCTCAGCCTAATGGCCATCCTATTAAATTTTTTTTAACAATTCCCCCATTTGGGGCAGCCTCTCGTTTATGAGAGATTTACCAAAAATTGGGCATAGGCACTACTTGCCATCACTAGCATGGCTGGTTTGTCTTTGTCTCAATGTAAAACTCAAAATTCATAATGCCAGGCTCGTTAAAGAAATATTCCTTTTGTTATTCATCTTGTTTTTGTCGCTTTAATCACAGTAAGGCCATCTGTTATACTGTTGCTGGCTGTGAATATGCGTTTAAGACCCTTGAGAGAATACAGCACACCAGGGAGATTACAATGATGACTATCAGGAGAATAATACCAAAAAAGGGGAGTATGCTCCTTAGCCAGGGCCCCCATGAGCTAAGCCAACTAAAATAAACAAAATAAAATAAGCAAAAGAAAAATAAAGGTTAATAGCTAGAACAAACTATAAGCTCAGTCTCTGAGTCCAGAGGGCAATTAGTCAAGAAGATTTCTAGACTTGAGCTTGAAGCATATTTTCCTGGTTTGCAGTTTGAATGTCTCTGGTTATGGCATCTGGCATTTCAGTGAAGACTGAGTGGTCCATGCATTGGCAGGCATAAGTGATGTCCTCTGAAACTTATATCAGGTTGTCCAGCTTTGATTCATAGGGCTTCAGGAACAGAGTAGTTTATAGATAACAAAATCTCCAAGACAATGAATAGGTCTAGAATCTGATAACAGGCACACCACAGTTTTTCACTGAAACATAATTTTTCTCTCAACAGTTCTCCCCATTTCTACCAAAGATATTCACAATAAGAACAATTTGTTTGCAAAATTAGTCTAGTCTCATCAAACTTAACCTGATTATTTACACAATTGCAGTGAGAATAATAATTGATAGATAGGCTATTTTTAATTTCACTTTGCTTGAACTTTTAGTGGGGAATCCCAGATTGGACTTTTAAAAGCCTTTTGAGGCTAGGAAGCTAAACCTTGCTATCAGACTTCACCTGCAATATCTGTAGATTTAGTTGAATTATGTTCTTCTTGAGGTCCTTAAAATATTTTTAAATTTCCTGGGCTTTCCTAATTGGATCTATAAGGCTAAGAAAACTTTAAAGTAAGGTACTTTAAAGTAAGGTACAGGCCAGTTTTTTTCCAAGGTGTTTAACTGGTTCCATAAAGTCAACCTTACTTTTCCTTAAAGTCGTCCTGTCATAACTGAAGATGTGACATTCCAATTAAAGCCTTGGTAATATGACAAATGTTTCTGATGGGTCCTGTTATACAAGCTGATGACTGGCTCTGGAGTAGTTCCCAGATCCAAGTTGGGATCAGTCACAGTAAGGAAGCTTAAATCCTACAGTTAATTGAAACAGGGTGGAAAACTCATTCAGGCTTGAGCCAACAAAGTCCTTCTTGGATGTTTTGAATCTCACCAGAGAGAAAAAGTTTCAGTTAACTCTGATGGTAATACTGTATAATTAAGGCCCTGAGTCAAGGGCCACCTTGGCATGTTCCCCAATGATGGAGAATGCAGGCTGACCAAAGGCTGCTGTTTTCATGGGTGTGGCACATGGCAGCCAATAAATATTTGTTGAATGGATGCTATTAATATCTGTCCAGTAAATGCAGAACACTAGAGCAGGCATTATGACAAGGCAACAGGAGAAATAGGGATGGGAGCTAATATATGGTAACATTTTTGATAATCAGGTAGTGGTTACTTTCTCTGTTTTCTGATGAAGAAACAGAGGTTCACGTGGTTAACTAACTTGCCTGAGTTTGCACAACTGGTGAATGGAGGAGCAAGCATGGAGCGTGGACTCATACTCAAGGCCAACTGGCTCCTAAGTCCATGTTTTTCCACTACAGCATGGTTTTTGTCTTCTCAGGGCTTACAAATTTGTTGGAAAGAAGAAACACAGAAACATTAATTAACTTGAGAATTGGGTATGCCCGGTGGATGTTCACTGATCAAACAGATGCCATTTAAGTTTAGGGTAAAGCTTGGATAACAGTTCAGCATGTCCCAGGACCTCCCACAATTCAGACTGTAACTTGATCAGATTGGGAGTTAGATGATTGATTTTGGCAGTGCTAATTGATAAGGTCTGCCAAAAAAAATAATTGTAAACAGAAATAACATCTGACTATAATACAAAAAGAAAGTAATATAATGTATGGAGTTAGATGATTGATTTTGGCAGTGCTAATTGATAAGGTCTGCCAGAAAAATAATTGTAAACAGAAATAACATCTGACTATAATACAAAAAGAAAGTAATATAATGTATCTCAGCATTCATTCAGAGTTTGGCTGTTTCTGTGATGGCCAGAAAAGTGATAATGAAGAGGTGCTCATTATAGCTGGGATTTCTGGCAAATCTGTCACCACATTTCTCTATGGAATAAATTATGTTGTTTTTTTGTCTCATGAGGTCTAATCTTACTTCGTTACGAACATTTGTAGATAGCACATGTGTCAATGCCAAATTTTGTTTCATTACATATTCCGTTCAATTTACAGTCAAATAATTTTCAGGTTTTCCCTTTTCTGCTGTGGCTTTAGAAAAAAAGATGAGTAGTGGCTTGAAGAGAATCAGCGTCAGAGGAGAAGAAATTGCTTTAATCCTAACACTGGAGAATGGGAGAGGTGCTCATGAGTTTCTGTTCTCCAGGCTTCCTTAAGGGAAGTGCAGGTTGAGGGGATGCAGGAGTTGGTCCACCTTGGACTGATGTTTGTGTCAATCAAGTTTCTTTGGCTGCAATCATACAGGAAATAAATATATTGCTACAACAGTGGGAAGCTCTTGGAATAAGAGGGGGGTAGAGAGGGAGCCTTGGAAAGGGACAGAGCTAGGACAGTCCCAGAAGTCCAGCACAGCAATGATTAAACATCAGTTGCCTTTTTCTTTCTTCTTTTTTTTTTTTCCTCGTCTTTGCAACACTGGGGTCAAGATTCAAAATCCCAGGAAAAAGTCAAATTGTTCTGTTTGAGTCACTTCCCCACCCTGACCAGGTGAGAACAGGGCACTTTCTCTGAAAGACTATCAATGTTATCAAAAGAAGAGAATAGATGCTGCCCAGCAGGAAAGTGATAAATACCCACTACATCCCCTCTCCATCCAGCCCTCTGAATGAGCCAGCTGAAAGCTGCTGTTACCAGAGGCACCTTCCAGGGACCAGAGCCTCTGATGCTGAACTTGCAGTTAGGACAACCTGCTCTGCCTTTTACTCTGTATGTAGATCTGAGATGTCCTGAGGATCCTTTACATCTTTCAACATCCCAGAACTGTCCTGGTTCTGTGGAATAAGAAGAGTCTCTGAGTTTTTTCTTTCTCCTGCAAGCAATGGAATCTACTCATTCTTTCCATTGTAGGTAGCCAGTACATATAGTAATTTCGAGTTTTCTTTTTTTCTTTTTCTTTTTTTCCTTTTTGTCTTTTTTCGTGACCAGCAACGGATCGCAACCCTCAGTGTCGCGCCCGTACCGGACCGGGACCGGCAACGGGATCGCAACCCTCGGTGTTGTGCCTGCACCTCGCTCAGCCAGTGAGCAGCTGGTCTGTATGTGGGATCCAAACCCTCGGCGCTCGGAGCGCCGCCGCGATCCCAAGCGGCGCACTGTAGCAGTGCGCCACCGGGCCGGCCCCTAATTTCGAGTTTTCTATTCCATTCTCCTGCTTTAGGAGACCTTTATGTGATGGCCTGTGATAGGTCAGTGTAGCTGTATGCCAAGGACAGACCCACCCAGTTCAGTAAAGGTGACAGCTTTGAATTGGTACTCAAGATGTGCAGTAATTCTGCCTTAATGGACTGAAGGCAGGGATTAAAAACTTATCTCTGCATATCAGAGGCACTCTACTAAAAATAGTTGTAGTGTATTGTCATGCTCAAATTCTTTGAACTCTCAGCAACATTTGTCATTTTCGACAATTTTCTCTTTGAAACTGTTTTCCCTCTTAGTCCTAATACATTCTTCTTGTCCTGCCTTTCTAATTGGGTCTTCCCTGTCTTTTCTACTTATTCATGCATTTATCATCCTCTAAACAAAAGAGAAAATACTCTTTTGTTTGTAACAGAAAACTAATTCAGACTAGCTAAGGAAGAAAAAATTATAACCATAATTAGTGATTATGGTTTTGAATATGGTTCTCAGTAGAAATAGTGAATATCCCAATAGGAAGGCAGAATACAGTTGCAAAACATTGAGGTTAGCTAACATTCAAATGTGATGGAAAGCAGGTGCTGACATCTTACGGTTTATCATTGGGTACTAGGTCTTCTTTCACCAGGAAGAAGATCAGCAAAAGGCTCCAGTACCACGGAAAGATCATAGCAAGACACAGAAGCAGGATAAGACTGAAGCTCTAGGCAAATTCCTGCAACAGGAAATAAAATCAAGACAGGATTCAGGCCTGAAGGACTCAGGGTTTTGAACATGAGGTGGGAACCCCCCCAAAATGCTCAACATCACCAGTCATCAGGGAAATGCAAATCAAAACCACACTGAGATATCATCTCACCCCAGTTAGACTGGCTGTTATCAAAAACAGAGAATAACAAATGCTAGTGACGGCAGAGAAAGAGGAACCCTCCTACATATTGGTGGGACTATAAATTGGTACAAAACAGTGTGAAGATCCCTTAAACAACTTCAGATGGATCTACCATACTATCCAGCAATTCCACTGCTGGGTATATATCCAAAGAAATGGACACCATCATGTCAAAGAGATGCCTGCACTCCCATGTTTATCGTATCTCTATTCACAACAGCCAAGAGTTGGAACCAACCATCAATGGATGAGTGGATAAGGAAAATTCACACAATGGAATACTACTTTGCCATAAAAAGGAGGAAATTCTGTCATTTGCAACAACATGGATGAACTTAGAGAAAATTGTCAAGTGAAACAAACCAGCCACAGAAAGTGAAATACTGCATGTTCTCATTCATAAGTGGAAGCTAAAAACCCAATACATTTAATTTTTAAAAAGAGTGAAATATACAACAATCACAATAATTCACTGAACTTTTGAAAGAAAGGAACAGAACTGAGGATACTAGAGGTGGGAAAGGGGGAGAGGGAAGAGGGTTTAGTGAAAAATTGAAGGGCTACAAAAAATGATTACATTATATAATATTGAAAATACTAATTATCCTGACTTGAGCATCACATATTGCACATAGGTATTGATATTCAATGCTGTACCCCACAGATATGTGCAAGCAATCACGTTTCAATAAAAAATAAACAACAAATAAAGCAAGGAGAGTGAGTTTCTTAAAACATCATTGCATGAGAAATAGTGGAAGAATTCTGAGGCTCCTAAGCAAAGAGAAGATGAGAGGGTTCTAATACCTGCCTTCAGATATTTGAGGTATTTTCATATAGTCCAAGAATTAATATTTTTCCACGTTGCCTAATCTATTAATAAGAAATATATTGAATTTTCAGGGAGGTAGAATGTATGGAATTTTCAGTTTAATACTGGCATTTTCAAACTATCAATATTGAAACATGAAATGAATTGTCCCAGGAGGACAACAGTTTATGTCATGAGTGCTGTTCAACATAAATATTTGATCATTTCTCTAGTACATGAGAACTCCTTTGGTTGTAACAGAAAACCAACTCAAGCTAGAGACCCAAAAGCTGAGTCAGAGGTAGAGTGGACTTCTACACCTGCGCTTGGAAGATCCTCTCCTGCCTCCCACTGCCCCCCACCGGTGGCTGATAGATGAATAAATTTACCATTGCAACTAAGAAAGCACAAATGAGGTCTGGTTCTCTATGCATGCAGCAGCTTAGATTTTTCCTTCTCCTTTCCATGTATTCCCACAATAAACCCCCATTAACTGAGGTAGCCTGACCTTGTCTCTCTTCTCAGCAATCTGGATGACTCTAACAGAAGGAAAAGGCATGAACTCTGCCCAATTAAAGCATTAAAAGAGAGATACCTGGACCAACCCATGAACAATATAGATCATCCTCTTCAAAGTTCACTACTGCTTTTTCAATAAACCCCCTTTCGAGGTGGCTGGGCCCTAGGAAATAAAAGAGAAATCTTGAATAGGTGGCTGGGCCCTAGGAAATAAAAGAGAAATCTTGAATGACTGTATAGTAGCACCAAGGCTGCTTATGACACTTGGTGTTTCCAAGTGAAAACTCTGCTCCACTTGAACAGAATTAGACAGAGGGAAAGCCGATGAAATAAAGGAAGGCGGGGCTTTAAAAAAATTTTTTTTTGTGTGCAGAAAAAAAGAAAGGAGCATATAGGACCGAAGTAACTTGTACTTTGCCTGTGTATGTGTGTTCTTATGTCGTTTTTTTAAAAGTTAGAATCTAAAGCCTGTTGTCATCAACAGAGGCCATGGAAGAAAGATCATGGGCCTGGAAGAAAGCCAGGAGAATTCGTAACCCCACCCTCTTAAGCCAAAACAATACTGACAGGCATGGAATCGCTATTTATGAGATTATAAGTCTTAAAAGAGTGTAGCGTATGTACAAAGAAAAGTGCCACCCACCAAGCTAATTTTTTCCCATACTCTGACTTTAGGCTGAGAAGCTCTAGGGTTTTCAAGTTGCATTTAACTTTTGGCCAGAGTTGGATAACCACACTTTTTATACAGTGGTTCTTAATCTTTTTTTTTTTTTTTTGAGTCATGGACTCTTTGAAATATTTTATGAAAACTACTGACCTTGTCTGAAAAATGAATGTACACACAAAATTTTGCATGAAATTTCAAGGGGCTTATCATGTCCCTGAACTACCATGGGCCCAAACTAACAAAACAAAATGAAACAAAAGCCCTAGGACGTGAAATGTAACGGAATATGCACTGGGACATTCAACAGGCATCTAATTCCACAGATTTCACTTTCTCCGGCCCTTTAATTTTTTCACTTCTGTGATGCTCATAAGCATTTATAGATCTCTGCATACTTGGTGCATTTTAGAGAGGGTTTTTGAAAGGATACCACCGGTGATGCCCTGGCCTTAGTGAATGATTTAAAGAAAGCGTCTTAAGAGAAAGGGTGAGGAATGCTAAATAGAAATGGAATCTGTTGTGTTTTCTTTTTTTTTTTTGTCTTTTTTCGTGTCCGGCAACAGATCGCAACCCTCAGTGTCGCGCCCGTACCGGACCGGGACCGGCAACGGGATCGCAACCCTCGGCGCTGCGCCCGCACCT
>NW_007730792.1:0-5463 GCF_000696425.1 Galeopterus variegatus | reverse complement strand
CACCTCGCTCAGCCAGTGAGCGGGAACCGGTCTGTATGTGGGATCCGAACCCTCGGCGGGAGCGCCGCCGCACTTCCCAAGCGGCGCACTGTAGCAGTGCGCCACCGGGCCAGCCCGTGTTTTCTATATTCTCCTCTTTGCCTCCCAACACGGAAGCTACCTCAATCTAGTTCATCCTCTTGGCTTCATATTAATACAAACATAGAAGTTTAAAAATTTGAGATCATTGATTCCAATACTTCTCAAACTTTTGTGCATCAGGGTCACTTGGAAAGCTTGTTTAAATACAATTTTTTAAGGACTATCCCCAGAACGTGTGATTCAGTAAGTCTGGAGAGAGGCCCAAGAATTTGCATTTCTGACACGCTCCCAGGGGACCCTGATGCTACAGGTCCTAGGACTACATTTGAAAGGCACCGATTTCATCTGTTTTAGAGACCAGGGAATGAGACTGCTCAGATTTCTGCTGCCTTTCCTCATTTCTGCCCTGAAGACGGACAGTTTCCTTTAACCTCTTGTGCCTACTTCACAAGACTATTAGCATCATTGAATAAGATGATGGTGGCAAATGCACAAGCTCATTTGCACTTGCTGCTCCTGTAGCCAAAAAATGCTCTGTCTTTATCATCAATGACTCTGTCCCTTTCTTTGTTTAGGTCACTGCTCAAATTCTCCCTACTCTGTCTTTCCTGGCCACCCTGTAAAAAATAGATCTTATCTCTCCCTATCTTTGTGGATCACATTAATTTCATTTCAGCATTTATCTCAACCTGAATCACATATTTATTGGTTAATTGTCTGTGGACATGGCTCCATGAGGACAGGAGCTAATCTCGTTCACTACTGTGACTCCAGCTCCTGGGACTGGGCCTGGAACATGATGGTTCTCGGTAAATATTTTTTGAAAGAATTAATGGATAAAAGTGTTTTTTTTTTTTGTCTTTTGGTTCCGTGTCCGGCAACGGATCGCAACCCTCAGTGTTGCCCCCGTACCGGACCAGGGACCGGCAACGGGATTGCAAACCTCGGTGTTGCTCCCACGCCTCGCTCAGCCAGTGAGCGGGAGCCGGTCTGTATGCGCTCTATCCAGTGCGCCACTGGGCCGGCCCAAAAGTGGTTTTTGTTTTTTTTAATAATATAAATTTTATTCTCCTTTATGTCCTTATGGCCTCCCTTGAATTTATAACTTTTTGTATAATCTTAGCAAAAATTTTCCAGCCTTATACTTTAGCAGCTGTTATTATAATAATAAAATTAGGTAACAATATTTAGACACAAGGGAAGAGAAAAAGTATTTATTTTAAAGCAATGCAAGTTCGGCTCATTAGTCAAATGTGATTGGGAGACTTCAGCAGTCAAACAGAAGTAGCCAGAAATGAGGGGAGTCATCTCTTTGGAGAACCAGGGGAAATTGGTATCTCGCCACTTGATTTCTTTCATTCATTATTACAATAAATACATATTTATGAATGACCTGCTGCATGACAAGTACTGTTCTAGGCTAGAAACACAGAAGACAATAAAATGGAAAAAAAAATTACTGCCCTCAGAGAGCTTTCATAGTACTAGAAGGAAGGTAGAGAATTAAGTATATTATATAGTATATGAGGAGGTAATAAGGGTTTGGGGGAAAGAACATTGAAGGAGGGATAAAGAGAGAGTGTGTGTGTGTGTGTGTGTGTGTGTGTGTGTGTGTGTCCATGCACATGTGCAATTTTAAAAAGGGTAGTCAGGAAGGACTTCGTTGAGAAGGTGACATTGAAGGAAGACTTGCATGTGGGAAGGGAAAGAGCCATGTAGGTATCTTAAGAAGTACTCTGAGCCGACTGGTAGTATGTGCAAAGGCCCTGGGACAGAACCATGCCTAATGTGTCAAGGGGACATTGAGGAGGCCAGGGTTGCTGCGCAGACTGAGGAAGTGCGTAACCAGAAGGAGATGAAGTTGGAGAGGATGGGCACCTGGATTGTGGAGGGCCCTGTAGGTCCTGTAAGGATGTGGAGCCACTGGCAGATTCTGGGATTAAAATGTAATCATGATCTGGCTGGCAGACTGAGGAAGTGCGTAACCAGAAGGAGATGAAGTTGGAGAGGATGGGCACCTGGATTGTGGAGGGCCCTGCATGTCCTGTAAGGATGTGGAGCCACTGGCAGATTCTGGGATTAAAATGTAATCATGATCTGGCTTATATTTCAATGGGCTCACAGTGTTGAGAAGAGTACTTGTCTCATATCCAGGCTCTGAACTCCCCCAAAAGAAAATCTGAGTCTAGAAATTTTCTTTTAATTGCTTCTAACTGTTTCAAATTTCTCTCTAATAATTTCTGCCACAGCACATTCTTTATTGAAAAATATTTATTGATCACCTACTAAAAGCCAGACATTGTGGACAACTGTTTCATAATGCAGAAAGAAGTGGAAAGCACCACTTGCTGAGGGCCTTTTGTGTGCCTGCCAGGCAGGGTGCAGGCACTTACCTCTGCTGCCTCAGAATCTTTGCCCTCCTAGAGCTTTAGGTCAGCAGGGGATAGAAGCAGTGTGCACCAGTAATGGTGAGGACTCCATGAAAGGGACTCCCCAGCTTACAGATAAGGCGTTAGTGGCTTTGTGAAGCAGAGAAGGTCACTTCTGACCAGGTGCTCCATCAAGTCTTCATGGAATGGGCTACGTGGGAGCAGAGGTGGGGGCGCAGTGAATCCCAGGCTCCGGCAGGGAGTAATGGCGGTTGCGACAGAGCAGGGTGCAGAGGGTGGACACATGGGATTTAGGAGGAGATGGGGGAGGACAGGAGGCCAGGGAAGCTCGCTGGTTCCAGATCCTAAAGGGGTCTTACAGCCTTAAGGATTGAGGAACAACTGGAGACGTACAAGAAAGGGGACACCGTGGCAAAGTTACAGATGCCAGCAGGTGGGAGCAATAAGATGCTCCTGGATGGGAGAGAAGCAGGAGAAGGAAGGACTGAGACATGTCTGTGGGGAACTCTAGTCTGAAAGGACGTCGTGCTGATGCACAGCATTTCTCGCTAACTTCTAAGTTTCATCTGCGTACTCCAACTTCTGCCTGTGGAAGGAGAGCCAAGTGAGAATTTTTACATTGGCATTAAGGCTATGATTAGGGGAAAATTCCTTAGGGCAGACAATTACATCAGCATATTTTTCTAATTTATATTTTAAATAGCACAAATGTTCCCAGAGGCCTGGTGACGGACACAGCTTCTATAAATATAGTAAAGTCAAACAATCCACCCACAATTGCCAGCCTGCTGAAGACTCTCAGCCCCTTCCAGATTTAACGAACTTTTAAAGGCAATTATGTTTGGAAATTTTAAACCTGCAGCTAATGAATCTAAGGAAAAACAGAGTTTATTCCAATAACATTGCAAAAGAGCATTTTCCCTAGCTCTTGTTTCTTCAGCCTTACAGCCAGGGAGACCCATCTACATCACCAACTATTTGGAGTAGAACTCAAAGCTCGGGTAAGGTACAGGCCAATAGGGTGGTGTGGTGGGACTGGAACAGAGGAGGCAGTGTGAGGTCTGCAGTCAGAGGGACCCAGGGGCAAATCCAAGTCCCAACACTTTCCCTTTCCAGCGGTGTGACCTTGGCCTAGTTATTTAGCCTCTTCTGTGAGAAGCACAGGGTAGTGCTTAAGGTCATGGCCTCTAGACCCAGATAGCTAGGGTTCAAATCTGTCCTTTTCTACCTCCTTCCTGTGTGACCTTTAGGAAGTGACTCAACTTCTACGTGCTTCAGTTTCCTTAAAATAGTACCCACTTCATAACGTTGTTTGAAGATTAAGTGACTCAAATTCTTTTAGGTGTTTAAAATACCATCTGGCATGTCAAAAGCACCATATAAGTGTTTGTTCTTTTATTATCATTAAATAAAAAAGATGTAATAACTCATAGGACATATGTAAAAATTATATGAAAGCTTGAGAAAGTATATCACTACTTAGATGTTTATGTGGCTGGAACCCAGAGAAATAAAATCAGACACAACCTGGAAAGGATTTTATTTCTAAGACTCACGTAAGTAAAGGTTGTTAGTGACTGTAGAAAAGATAGTGGACAGAATACTATACTGTGTAAAAAGAGAAGTGGCTTCAGGTTGAAAATAGTGGGTACTCTTTCCAACTCTGCAACTTGTTCTGGCTGTGAGAATGTGAGGAAGTTCTCTCTGAGTCCCTCTCTTAAAATAGAAATTACTCTATACACCTAAGCACGGGATTTGTGTAATGACCTAATGCATTAATATATGTCCAAATGCTTGGAAAATTATACAGTGCTATTTAAAGGTATCATTTTCATTAATGATATTTAAGGTAATATCATATTATTAAGAGTCTGGGGAATGATGTAGGTGCTTTTAGACACATCTGAGCTCTTTACTGATACTTGGGAAACAATTATCATACCTAGAGGGCAATTTTCTAAATGAGAAATACTTTCTCTCTTCCCTGGTCATGGGCCACAACATGTCTACAGAAAACACTATTACAAATACACAGCTAATGTGAATAGAGTCTAAGAAAGTGAATATATCTTAGGGAGAAAAATACTGCCATACCCAAGGCCAAAATGAAATGCAGCAAAAAAATTCAGAACAGCTGTCTTATATTTCTCCTGTGAATCTGTAGCAAACACATTAATAAGCTCATAAGTTTCATTTGCAAGTCTTGTCTTTCAACCTCCTGACAACACTGTGAGTTATACACAGGAGTTAGAAATTATTATTATGTCTGGGATTTTGAGGTGCATACTCAAGACATAAGAGGTTGAGCTCACTATAGATGAATCTTTGCCACCAATGGTCAAGAAGAGAGATTCTCTTCATTATTATCAAGTGCCATTAAGCTATTAAACACACTAAAGTTTAGCACTAGAATTTCAAATTGCCTATCTCAATTAGAGAAAATGTAGGGACAAAATTTCTTCTTCTCAACAAGTTTCCCTTAAGTCTGGGAAGTCAGAGGGAGAAGAGATAACACAAATGTAAGGTTGATAGAAGCGTGGGTCCCAGAGACAAGCAGCTGACTAACAGAGCACCACTGAGTTCAAGAACAAAAAAACCACAGAGCAGAACTACCAAGATGGCGACGGGTCTGGAGCGGCCGTGACAGGAGACAGCGCGATCCTGTGAGCCGTGCGCTGTGATACCAGAGTATTGATTGAATTTCCAAGAACAACAAAAGGCGAATAATTCTTTCAACAACGATCCTACATCGACAAACAAGCGGCAGCATGTTCGAGGTTTTGGGGCCGACACAGAGGAGGACTCCTGAGAGCGCCCAAGTCCGGCTGCGGGAACAAGCGATCAGCCCAGATATCAAAGGCCAGGAAAGCCAGCAAAGGACTGCACAGAGGCAGAGTGAAGCGTGCCAGAACGCCCCAACTCTGCGACCTCTGTGAGTCACCCCCAGCCCAGCCCCACTTGCGGGGCGAAGCCCGACTGCTCCCCGCCCGCC
>NW_007730791.1:180667-180882 GCF_000696425.1 Galeopterus variegatus | reverse complement strand
GTTGCCTTTCAGGTGTTACATTCTTACAAATAGCACAACTTTCAGAAAGTAGTCACTGTGGACCATCAGGTCCCTTCCTCCTGGCAAAGTCACAAAAGGGCAAATTGTTTGTACCTCCAGGAAAGCTCTGGCACACTGGTAACATGTCTCCCAGTTACTGACCAGGTGTTTCTTCTACTTTTTCATCTTCTCTTACGTTCTTCACCAGTCTTGGT
>NW_007730791.1:137791-179876 GCF_000696425.1 Galeopterus variegatus | reverse complement strand
TTTCATCTTCTCTTACGTTCTTCACCAGTCTTGGTCACCAGAAGAGGCAGGCAAGGTAGAAAGGATTCTAACTGGGAGAACCAGGGAAGTCTTCTTGGAGGAGTTACATCTACTCTTAGACCCAGCCTTGAAGGGCGGTATAGCTCCAGCAGGTAGATATAGGCTGGCAAATTTGCTGCCAGAGTGAACAGCTTGAGCGAAGACCCAAAGGGTGCATGGGGTGGGAGCAGCCAGGCCTTTGGGGTTGAGGCCAGTTGCGAAATGCTGGGGAGAAGAGCCTCAGAGCCATGACATCACTACAAATTGAGATAGGCTAAGGGCACCTGATGAGGTGGAACAGCAACCCCCAGCAGAGGGAAGCAGCCTATGTGCGGGCAGCAGCCGAGCCCCCCACACCCCTCTCCATCTCATTCCATCCCCTCTGCTCTGCGCAGTAGCCTTGTGCGCAGGGTGAGTGTTCCCATGTTACAGGTGAGACCAAGGCCCTCCTCTCCAGTCTGTGGCAGAAGGGGGACTTGAACTTAAGCCTGTCCTTTCAGAAACATTTCTCCCACCCCCTCTTCCCAGTTGGATTGTATGTTTCTATAATCAGACCTGGCCTCCTTTCATCTGGCCTGCCTGTCCCTGTCCCTAGCACCTGGTTAACAAGCCCTTCACTGGGTTAATGGGTGAGAAAGGAGCCTGTGTTCTGCCAAGGGCAGAAACCTCTGTAAAACCATATGCAACTTTAAAAAGTTAAAGAAAAAATAATGGGGAAGGGGCCGGCCCGGTGGCGCACTCGGTAGAGTGCAGTGCTTGGGAGCGCGGCAGTGCTTGGGAGCGCCGATTGGGAGTGCAGTGGCGCTCCCGCCGAGGGTTCAGATCCCATATAGAGACCGGTCCGCTCACTGAGCGCGGTGCGGGCGCGACACCAAGGGTTGTGATCCCGTTACCGGTCACGAAAAAAGACAAAAAGGAAAAAAAAAAAAATAATGGGGATGGAGAGTGGCATTCTTTTGTTTTTAATGAGCAAAATAGTAAATATTTGACCTGCCTGCTTTTCAGATTAAAACTATAAGCTCCTTAAGGGCCAGGAGCCCATCTTCTCATCCTTGTTTTGCACCCCACCAGGCTAGCACAAGAAGGGTACAAGACAGGAGCTCCAAGAATACAGTTGGCTGGCTGGGGACCTGGTACTTTGTACAGTTGACAGCAGTCCATTTTGGTATACTGTAATGGACTAATGAAGAAGACACATGAAGTTATGTGAGAAAAGCAGTGTGGAGGGGGACAGGGTAGACCCCAAGGGACCCTAAAATAGATAACTCAGGAGAAGGGGCAAAGGGCCAGGAAAGGCCTCCCAGGCTTGAGCTTCAGGTTGTTCTTTTAAATTGGTTTGGTTCTGACCTGTTGACATGACTCATGGCCACAGAGTAAGTTACCAGTGCCCTTTGAAATTCTGATGAACTCTTCCAAAGTCTTCGCTCTTTCATCACTTTGTCAGGGCTCCTACACCAAGGAGATAAGAGCTCTCTGGCCACTTTCTGGAGATACTAAAGGTGGCAGGCGGGGAAAGTTCTAGTCCCGGGCTGGGTTCATTAGGCGACAACCCCAGTGGTACCAACACCTGTCATTTACTGAGCATCCCCTCTGCCAGGCCCTGTGAGAGTTATCAGACCTGGGGTTGTTTCTAATCCTATTGCACGATGCATATTAATACCCATATTTTCCAGATAAGGCAGTTAAGGGTCAGGAAGCTGTCTGTCATGCTCAAAGCTGTGTACCCTAGGAGCAGCAGAGTGCATGTTCAGACCAGGCCTTTTGGGCTTTGGAGTTGTTCTTTCTGACATGCCAAGTGCCATGCAGGAACGGCAAGGAGGGGAAAGTGAGTGCAGAGGAGAGGATGTATTAATAGTGTATTAATCTCCTATGGGAATCTCTCAACATCCTACCCCCAAAATGAGGGGAGGGCTGGACATGCTGGTACTGAGTGGGACTGCATGGCTTTCTTCTCATTTTAGATTTTTTAAACTTCTGATGGAAGCCATCAGAAAGAAGAATAATAAAGCCTCAGCCTTCAGAAGCGTAAACACTCGAAGAGCTACACAGCGGGATCTAGACAACGTGGGAGAGTCAGGGAGGAATCGGGTAAGTCCCCCAGGGGTCCCTCGGGAACCTGCTCAGGGAGAGTCCCCAGGCTGGGAAGCATGTAGGGTGTCGGCTGGCTCGGGCTTCTGTCCTGGGAAGGCTCTCTGATTGTTCGCTGCGCTCCTCAAGCCCTAGCCTGGTGTCAGCCCATCTCTCACTTACCTTAGCATTTATCTGCAGTTCTGAGAGAGCCAGGAGGCACCAGTGACTTCTTGAGCATGATGGGCTGGGCAGAGGAGGTTGCCAGACAACATGGTCTGGTGGGCCCTGGTCAGGCCTTAGGACATCATCCCTCTGCTCTCGAGGACCCTTCTATAAGTGGATTTCATTCTGAGGGGAGGCTCAAAGTAATGGTGTGCACTGAGCCTTTGAAAGTTCTTTTTCTGGTTTCCTTTTGCTCTGCCTTTAACCACCCCAGGCCAGATGACCTGAGGCCCCCCTGGGCACTGGCAGGGACCAGAGAGGTATTGGGAAACACGAGGTGTTTGCCACAGTGACAAAAAGGGAAGGAGCAGGAAAAACGATTGGAGGAGGGGAAAAACCCAGGATAATGATAGTATATCTGCCAGGGGACCCAGGAGTAGGTCAGACCTGAGAGTGGTGTGAGGCAGGTCCCAGGTGCCATGAGAGCCAGCAGTTTGTAGGGCTGTGCCGACGCACTGAGCCTTTTGGGTGAGGGCGGCGTGATGCGGACTGGGACTGCCCCTGCCTGGCTCTGTGGTCTCAGCTGTGTTACCCCTTTCTGGCCTTGTCTCCTCACCCCTAAAATGAGGAGCTGGCCTAGACCAGAAAAAATATTGGATCTCTCCTGCCCTGCGGATTTACCCATTGATTTAATTCATGCACGAGCGGGCATGGGCTGTCTTTGGAACGCTGCCCTGTCTTAATTCTTATTTCACCCAGAAAGAAACTGTAAGAAACTAGGAGCCAAGGGCAGGAGGAGAAAGATAGAAATATCTGATTTTTAAAATGGTCAATATTCCACCGAGACAACCCATCCTTTTCATTCCCATCTACAACTGGGGTAAATCAAAAATATTTGGAACAGTATTTTATACTGTTTTTTTTTAATGACTTGGAAAACCCTGGGACTTTTCCTTAATTTAGAAAAATGAAAGACTGCAAGTGGTACTTGTAATGATGAATACTGAAGGGTCGGGGGCCTGGATTCCAGGGCTAGAATGCATACACACTGGGTTGGTGGGTTGGGTTGGGTGAGTGGTAGAGGGAAGGTGATTGATAGAAGGGAGGTGGATGGACAGTTGGAAGGTGGCAGGTGTGTGTAGTGGCTGGATGGGTGAGGGTAGTGGAAAGGGCTAGAATGCATACACACTGGGTTGGTGGGTTGGGTTGGGTGAGTGGTAGAGGGAAGGTGATTGATAGAAGGGGGGTGGATGGACAGTTGGAAGGTGGCAGGTGTGTGTAGTGGCTGGATGGGTGAGGGTAGTGGAAGGGTGGATGGATGGATGGATAGGATGGTGGGTGGATAGATAGATCCTCAAGCACTGGATATTGAAGCTAATCTTCTTTCTCCCTGTCTCCAAACCACAGGGAGAGCAGGAAGGTGATGAGGACGAGGAGGGGCACATTGTGGATGCTGAAGCCGAGGAGGGGGATGCTGATGCCTCTGATGCCAAACGCAAGGAGAAGCAAGAGGAGGAGGTGAGGGGGCTGTGGCCATGCCCTCCTCCTCTGTCATACCTGAGGGATTGTCCCCTGGCACCTAAACCATACCTCTGTCATGCTGGTAACCCACCAGGGACCTTGGAGCAAGTCCTGCCTGCCCAGCCCCTGAGAAGATGATGGGGTTTCTAGGGCAGGAATTTGGCAGGGGGCCATCCCGGGGCTGCCGTTTGGATCTGGCTATCCCTGGATATGAATCAGACAGGAGGACCAGAGAGGCCTCTGGCAAGGAGAAGTCAGGCTGCTGCTCGTTTTTACAATGAAAATATAATACCTCCCTCCCCTCCCCAAACTAGTCCCATACTGTCATAATTGTGGCAGGGACAAAGGGCAGTTTAGAGGGACTGAGGGAATTGGTGGGTCAGAGAGCCCAGGTGAGTGGGTGAGCTCTATCTCAGAGGCAGACATGCTGGGACAAAGGGATGGCATTTCCAGGGGAATGGCCAAAGGGAGGGAGGAGGAAGGCAGCCCAGGCAGGAGCAGAGAAGCCAGGGGTGTGGAACAGGTGGGCCTTTTGGGCCAGGCCTTTGCAGGGGCGTTTGTTCCCCAGGCAAAGTCTGGGTAGATGGTGGGGCCTCGGGTGACACAGCCTCTGCTCCGCTTCCTGCCAGGTTGATTATGAGAGCGAGGAGGAGGAGGAGAAGGAGGGAGAGGAGAACGAGGATGAGGACGTGCAGGAGGAGAGGGGTGTCCATGGTGAAGGCTCCCACAGGGCCCAGGAGCAGGATGAAGACGTGGGTTCAGGCCCTGAAGATACCTCGCCCTCCTGGAAACCCTCCCGCAGTCGGGCACCCCAGGGAGCTGAGGCCGTGGAGCGCAGGGTCCAGGCCGTGCGTGAAGCCCACCAGTTCATAGAGAACTACCAGTACGACACTGAGGATAGCCTGTGGTGCGAGGTCAGTGAGCTGTGTGGACGGAACCTGCTGCTGAGCCCCCCCGCACAGCAAGCCGGGGGCAGCCTCACTTCCCATCTCCTGCCTCCTCAGCACACTCACGCCTTCGAGGTCAGTGAGCTGTGTGGACGGAACCTGCTGCTGAGCCCCCCAGCACAGCAAGCCGGGGGCAGCCTCACTTCCCATCTCCTGCCTCCTCAGCACACTCACGCCTTCTGTTCTGAGAGTCCCTTGCTCACTTTTGAATCCTAGATCCCTTTAAGAATCTGGTGATGACTGTAGACCCTCTGCCCCAAAGCACAGCCTCATGCATGTTACTTTCAAACCCTTAGTGAGCCAATTCTCTGATTTTCCAAAGGTACTGTATAGTGTATACATGGGTCTCACCGGCCAGGCCCGATACTGGTACTTTCAAATATATCGCCTCATTTAATCCTCAGTACAACAAATGCACTAACATAACTGTTGCTGTGGAGGCCTCGTTCTCCAGCATGGAAGAGCATTTTGGTTCTCTCCACACACAGCCCCAGCCGCCGTCCTCTTGGAGACGTCATAGTTCCTTTCGAGGCTGGATGGTTTGGATGCCTAGACACCTACACACACTTACTCTTTGTCTTCCTTTGATCCAGTTCAGTGGTTCCTAAATCGTAGTATCGATAACAAGGATCACTGATGGGATCGCACACACAAAACACAGACACTATTTTGTGGTCACTGAAAGGACAGTAATGGGGATGTTGAGCAGACATGAGTCTCAGCATTCTCACCAACATCTGCAAAAACGCAGCTGCACTGTATCCACCTGGAATCTGAGTGACTCTGTGGTCAATTAAACCACCCAGTGTTCAGAACCACCTGCCAGCTCACCCAGGAGGAGCACCATCCCCCAGCCTGGGTGATAGAAGGTTTTGAAGGAGTCTGCTGGAGAGCCTGGCCCGTGGGCCTCTGCCCTCTTCCTGCAGGTTGGGGGTGGCTGTCTCCCCTGGCCCAGCTCTCCCTCCCTCCTCTTGCAGGTGACATTGAAGCTCCCTCTGATCAAGATGAACTTCGACATGAGCTCCCTGGTAGTGTCTTTGGCTCATGATGCTGTCGTCTACGCAACCAAGGGCATCACTCGGTGCCTCCTGAATGAAACCACCAACAGCAAGAATGAGAAGGAGTTTGTGCTAAACACAGAAGGAATCAACCTCCCGGAGCTGTTTAAGTACAACGAAGTATGTCTCTCTCTCTCTGGGCCATCTGCTGGCCTTGGACAGTAGTAACCCTGACCTCACGTTGTCTCAGGACTCAGCCACTTGGATGCAAGTCTCTAGCCAATCTATTCTGGCCCGTGTTCCCCAAACCAGGTGTGCATGCCATAGCCTGCTTCCTGGGATTCACGGTGCACATTAGCCTTGTTAAGGCCTGCAGTACAGAAACCTGCTGAACTTATCTAACCCAGAGTTTCCCAGACTAATTTGAGTAAAATTTTTTTCCTTGAAATTCAAATCTTCCCAAAGTAGAAGAAATAGTTTGCTGCATTGCTGGCCTGGCTGCTGCTAGCTTTATCTGGTAAAGGAGGCCCTGGGAGTGGCAGTGCCCAAACCTGGTGCTCCACACCTGGCATTCCTTGGAGCTGACTTCTCCCTGCTCCATGTGTCCTGGGGGGGCGTTTAAAGTGTCTCTGCTGGGGGATCTTTTGTCATCTCTCAAGGGAATCTCCAATCCTAGTAAATGGGTCTCTCTATTGAATCTAAAGCATCTCCCAAGTCATCTCTGGACTCTGGTAGTGACAGCGAGACAGACCTTGGGGCCCAGCCAGCATGCCATCAACAGTTGTGCCTAGAGCATTTCCTTTTGCTAATCCGGGGCCACCTCTCAACTGCTTTGTCATCAGCTGTACTCAGCTGCCAGACACAAGGAGAGAGATTGTGGCTGGGGTGAGATATGTGGACAGAAGGGAGCAGATGGCCAGGCTCTCTAAATCCCTTCCTTCCTCTCTCCAGATTCTGGATCTGCGCCGCCTCTATTCCAATGACATTCATGCCATGGCTAACACATATGGCATCGAGGCCGCACTGAGGGTGATCGAGAAGGAGATCAAAGACGTGTTTGCAGTGTACGGTAAGAGGAGTGTGCACACAACACCCTGGAGGTCCCAGCACTAGTCAGAACACCAGACAGCTAAGGGACAAGGGTCAGGACCATGACTGTCTAGCACTGAGGTGGGAACTAATACGTGGGTGCGGTAAGTGTTTGCAGGTCTCCAGGAATCCCCGAGAGGGAACGTGAAGAGGTGGCAGCCCCCATCACCACTCAGTGGTTTCCTGTCTCTTTGAGGAAGCTCCCGTCCAATGACTTGGCCCCATCCTACCTTTGTGGTTTTCGTTCCCAAATGGAAGCAGTGCAGTTAGATTCTTGTTTCCTGTGCTGCTGGACAGGAGTGGGAAGTTGGGTGCAGGGATTATGGAGGGACATCCCAAGCCAGGGGTAAGGGTTAAGTAGCTGCATGAGTAGGTGGCCAACCTGGAGGGAGCCCAGGATCCTGGAAGCAGCCTGGCTTGTGTCAGGTGACACTTCCCTAACTGTTCCCCTTGTCTCTGCTTAATCTTTCCTTATGTACTGCCTATGTGACAGGCATCGCTGTCGATCCTCGCCATCTCTCCCTGGTCGCTGATTATATGTGCTTCGAGGGTGTTTATAAGCCACTGAATCGCTATGGGATCCGGTCCAACTCCTCCCCTCTACAGCAGATGACGTTTGAAACCAGCTTCCAGTTTCTGAAGCAAGCCACCTTGATGGGTCAGTGCATAGTAGGTGCCCTGGCCTTCCCTCTCCTGGCTCCGCTCTGCACAGCACAGGAGCAAGATCTTGGAATCTGGGAGGGACTAGTGGGAGGGGTGGGCAGCAAACGGGAAAGCTACTTCTGCATTTGAAGGAGCAGGAGAGGGCCTTCCTGTCTTTCAAACACAGGAGCAGTGTAGCGTCGTGTAATCTCATCTGCCTCAGAGACCCAGTCCTTGGGGCCTCTGAGGTCTGCATCCACACCACCTCAGTGATGAACCCCCAGCTCCATCCTGAACCACCTGCCACATACTCTTGTGTCTCTCACAGGAGCCCATGATGAGCTGAGGTCTCCTTCAGCCTGCCTCGTGGTCGGGAAGGTCGTCAAGGGCGGGACGGGCCTGTTCGAACTCAAGCAGCCCCTGAGATAGCAACCACCGTGGCACCATCTGCCAGTCAGAGGACCTGGGTAAGGGCCTGGCCTACCCTCTGCATGAGAGGATCAGGAGAACAGAATCCAGGATGGTTCAGAGTGACATTGCAGAGCACGGTAGTGACCTTGGGCTCCAAAAAGCAGCTGGCCTCTGGGCTGGGCCAGCTTGACCTGGAAAGCGGAGGCATTCCTCAGCCCTTCCCCTCCCCATCTCAGGAATATTGACAAGTTTTGCCAAGTCCTCTGAGTCTCTTCCAGCTGGCTGGGCTTCACCCTTGTTGCAGGAATCCTTGGTGACAAAATCTCTAAGGAGAAGCACCAAGGCTGTTCACTAGGAAAAGGAGGGGCATGCTTTGCTGCTGGGGACCCCAGGTACCTCCAGGGTAGGGAAAAAAGGTCCCCTTGCTGTGAGTGGCCAGTGACTGCAGGCAGGATTCCTGGGGTGCCCAATGAGTGGGCACGTAGAGCCTGCTGCCCCACAACCTGTTCCTCCCGGCTGCTCCAGCCCCTGGGGGCAGAGGCCCCAAAGAGTTTCCCATGCAAGGCTTCTTCCCTCGGCCAAGTGCAAAGTAGCACAATCCTCCACCCACCCAGCTTTTGTGCCTGGGGAGGGCCCTGGCCCTGCTGCCATAAGAGCCTGCTGCCCCACAACCTGTTCCTCCCGGCTGCTCCAGCCCCTGGGGGCAGAGGCCCCAAAGAGTTCCCCATGCAAGGCTTCTTCCCTCGGCCAAGTGCAAGGTAGCACAATCCTCCACCCACCCAGCTTTTGTGCCTGGGGAGGGCCCTGGCCCTGCTGCCATGTGGCTAAATGTCCTTCTAGACTGGATCAGCCCCCAGGCTGGGGGTGGTCTCTTCAGGATCCTAGCAGTTCACTCCTGCACATAAAACCCTGAGTTACCACTGAGTTACCACAAGTTGCCTGGCTTTTTCTGGTTCTTGTCTCAGTTTGGTGTCCAGCCTGTGTCCCTCCCTGTAGGCCCTGCTCTGTCTGGGATCATCCGGGATCCCTCCACACCCAGCACCAGCAAGGTTCCCTGACACAAACAGAAAAGGCAGAGAGGACTTGTACAAAGGCTTTGTAAAACCAGAGGCTCTTTCTATTGTTGTCTGATGTTATTCTGGTTCAGGCTGAGTAATAAACATCACTGGAACTAGCTGTGAGGGAAAAAAAGACTTCAGTTTTTTAATTTTTTCCCTTGGTTTGTGGTTCTGCATTTGGATTTGAGAACCCAGGATTGGGATTTTCTTGGCACAGTTAGATCTCCGGTCCCTGTTCCTGTTCTTGTCTAAGGATGCAGGAGGAGCACTGAGCCCCTGCAGCCGCCCCCGCCTCTGATCCCTATCTGCTCCTGCAGTGTTACCTTCCAGAGCCAGGTGCTGCTATGACCTCAAGAGAAGGTTCAGGGGAAAGTGACTGTACTGCTCTCTCTAGACATGGGATGGGACCCAGTCCATGCCTCCTCTGCCCTCACTGGGGAAAACCTGGCAGAAACCAATACCTCACAATGGGATCTGCCAGGTTCAGCAGGTTTGGGCACAGAGGAACACACCAGCCTTGGCGGGCGGCAGGAAGGAAGGGTCACCTTGGTACCCTGCCCTAAAGAGGCCCAGCCTGCAGGGTGAGGCAGTCATTGTTTGAGTTAAGGGGCACATTCCCTACTTGATGGTTTCCACTCATCCTAGTACGGTGAGAGAAGGTCCTCAAAGGAGACCACAGCATAACCTGGTGGCTGTGACATCTGGTGGATGAATGAGTAATTGGTTCCATGGGGTCAAGCCCACCCAGGCACTGAGGGCACGAAAGTAAAGGAGCAAGTCCTGAATATTGGCAAGGGTGTGAATCATCCCCTCTTAAGTCAGACCCTTGACCTGTGTTGGGATGTGAGTCGGCCCTGCTCTACACCTGACTCTCCCTGATGGAAGAGTATAAAAAGCACTCCTCGTTTTTAAATAGACATTCCACAGCCGGCACGTCTTGATGAGCTTTGAGGAATCTCACTGTGGGATTACGCGCTCACTTCATTGGTTCTCTCTGTTCAGAAGCCTTTGAGGGTAGCCTCATTAGTGTTGAAGGTGATATCATCTTGGGCATATTCTCAGGATTGTAAATGTTCTTCCTCTGAGGGTGCATTTGAGTTTTAGAGTCACAAGTTGGCTTAAGCCAAATCTGATGAAGAAGATGGATCAAGCTGCGTACTCATTTTTTTTTTCCTTTTTGTCTTTTTTCGTGACCGGTAACGGGATTGCAACCCTCGGTGTCGCGCCCGTACTGCGACCGGCAACGGGATCGCAACCCTCGGTGTCGTGCCCACACCGCGCTCACTCAGTGAGCAGACCAGTCTCTATATGGGATCCAAACCCTCGGCGGGAGCGCCACTGCGCTCCCAAGTGCCGCACTCTACCTAGTGCGCCACCGGGCCTGCCAAGCTGCGTAATCATTTTTAATCAGAACGGAATAGAAAGTGATTGGTGGGGTTCACAAACTTTTCACAGAAGCTGCAACTTCTTTTGGAGCTGAGTTGCCCTTAGCCAGCCACTGCTCAAGGACATCCGTGTGGCAATGTCCAGGAACAGAATAGAAAGTGATTGGTGGGGTTCACAAACTTTTCACAGAAGCTGCAACTTTTGGAGCTGAGTTGCCCTTAGCCAGCCACTGCTCAAGGACATCCGTGTGGCAATGTCCATACTTACTTGCTTGCTCGTAAGAGGTTTTTTTTTTAAATCTCCTTTCTGGTTTCTCCCACCGGCTTTCCTACTGATACTCTTGTAAATCTTTGAGACACTTTCTATCCCAAATCAGGCAGGAACAAAACAGGAATGGACGAAGCACCTTGTCCCATTCCCAGTCTGGAACTTGAACCTTCCTTTCTCTCCGCTTTGCCCTAGTCCCAAATATCTGCACAAATGTCTGTACCCATTGGACACTAATTCCCCATTTCCCCTTACCTTATTTTCAGCCCCTGGCAACCGCCATTCTACTTTCTGTCTCTATGAATTTGACTTTTGTAGATACCTCCTATAAGTGGAATGAGAGCAGTTGTCTTTTTGTGATTGGCTTATTTCATGTAGCATAATGTCCTCAAGGTTCATCCATATTATAGAATGTGTCCATTTCCTCTTTAAGGCTGAGTAATATTCCATTGTATGCATATACCACATTTTGTTTATCTACTCATTTGCTGATAAGACACTTAGTTTTTTTACCTTTTAGCTATTGCAAATAATGCTGTGGACGTGGATGAGCAAGTATCTCTCAAGAGACCCTGCTTTCTTTTAGATATATACCTAGAAGAGGATTTGCTGGATCATGTCAGAACTTTTTAACTTTTTGAGGAATTGCCGTCCTGTTTTTTATTCATTTTTCATTCCCTGTCTTTTATTCATTTTACATTCCATTTTACATTCCCACCAACAGTGCACAAGTGTTCCAATTTCTCCATGTCCTTGTTTTGTTTTGTTTTTTATAATAGCCATCCTAATGGGTGTGAGGTGGTATCTTGTGGTTTGACTTGGGCTGTGTTTTAATCAGATGTTGGGGTCCTTAGGTGGTCTGTACATACAGAGAGTTAGGAACCATTGAAGAAGTGTGTATTGCTTGCCAGTCTTAAAACTATGAGTTTACAATTGAGTTGGGGGCTGTAGGAATCTAGAAAATGCTTTTAAAATAGGAAACACTGGTCCTTACGGCTGGTTAGATGAAGATTCGTCAATCAGCAGTTTCCCTCTCTGCAGACTCCTCGGTACTGGGCCCCCATACTTATAGCCTGTCCTTGAGGTTGTGCAGAGTTAGGTAACAGCGTTGCTAGACCTACCGAAAGTCTCGCAACCCTGGTGCAATTTTACTTCAATCACAACCACCACAATAGCTATGCTCAAAAATTCCAAATTTCTTACACCATCAACCCCTAGCCCCCTTTTTGCCAGAGTCCGCTTAGAACAGAGACTCTCAGTTCTGCACATTGGAACCACCTGGGGAGCTTTTAAAAAGATAGATTCCAGGGCCTCACCCTGAGATTCCAATTTAAGCAGCCTGGGCATTAAAAGATCTTCAGGAAATTCTAATGTGCAGCAGAAAGTCTAATATTCCTACTCTTTCCCACCTCTAGAACCACAGACTTAGGATGAGCCCTAAATTGTGGAAATTCACAGCCACTGTCACCTCCTTTCAGTATAATGACTTCTCAAGGAGTGAGTCACTGGCCCCAGGTTTCTGCAGTAAGATCTTAAGCTCTGATCCCTGCCCTCAGAGTGTGTGAGTGAGTGTGTGTGTGTGTGTGTGTGCGCGCGCGCGTGTGCACAAGTGCGCTTTAAACTCTTATGGTGCCATAGCAGATGTCTGCAAGAATTTTACTATGGGGTTCAAAGGAAGCCGTCAGCTCTACCTTGGGTCCAGCAAAGCACATTAGGGAGACTTCTTGTCTACCTAAAAGGTGCTGTCAGCAGGACACCAGCAGGGGCAGAAGGAGGGGACACTAAACCAGTCATTGTTTCCT
The DNA here is from genome assembly GCF_000696425.1 of Galeopterus variegatus. NCBI lineage: Eukaryota > Metazoa > Chordata > Mammalia > Dermoptera > Cynocephalidae > Galeopterus > Galeopterus variegatus. Next base: position 167,484 of record NW_007730791.1, on the reverse strand, counting down.
AGAAGTGGCTCCATAAGAAGTTTCCATTTAAAAAGTTCAACCTTGGGCCGGCCCGGTGGCGCACTGCTACAGTGCACTGCTACAGTGCACCGCTTGGGAGCGCGGCGGCGCTCCCGCAGAGGGTTCAGATCCCACATACAGACCGGTTCCCGCTTACTGGCTGAGCAAGGTGTGGGAGCAACACCGAGGGTTGCGATCCCGTTGTGGGTCCCGGCCCGGTACGGGCGCAGCACTGAGGGTTGCGATCCGTTGCCAGACACGAAAAAAGACAAAAAGGAAAAAATGGGTCCCGGCCTGGTACGGGCGCAACACTGAGGGTTGCGATCCGTTGCCAGACACGAAAAAAGACAAAAAGGAAAAAAAAAATAAAAAGTTCAACCTTAATTTAATGAGAATCATACCTTGAGTTCTTTTAGTACCTCTGTCCTCCCATGAGTGCTAATCAGGGCACCTCAGTTTCCTTATGTGTAAAATGGTGATTAAAATTAAAGTGCTCATAAAATCATATACAATGATAGATGTTTACCTGTATACTAAGTGGTTCTCAACAGGGGTGATTTCCTCCCCCCTGGGGACATTTGACAATGTCTGGAGACATTTTTGGTTGTCACAACTGGAGGGAGGTGCGACTGGCATCTAGTGGGTGGGGGCCAGGGATGCTGCTGAGCCTCGTCCAGTCACGGGGCAGTCTCCACAACAAGGACTTGTCCAGCCCCAAATGTCAGTAGTGCCAGGCCGGGATCGAGAAACTGCCCCATACACATGTATGGGGACTAACATTGTTTCTTTTACAAAATGGAATCATTTACATTTTAATCACTCAGATAGGTAAAACAGTGGTGTCTCATTGTTACTGCAAGTTGCAATTCCCTATTAATAAATCTGAACATCTTTATGTGTATTTATTGATTATTCTGATTTGCCCTTCTGAGAATTGCGTATTTGTATTCATTGCCCCTTTTCTTTTAAAAAAATTTTATTGAAACATACTGATTGTACATATTTATGGGGTACAGAGTTATATTCCAATTCATGCATACAATATGTACTCATCTATTCAGGATAATTGGCATGTTCATCACTGCAAAACTTTGTGATTTCTTTGTGATACATACATTTATCTCCCCTCCTCAAGTTGTTTGCTTATGTGCAGTAAATCATTATTAAGCATAGATTTCTGGGTCAACTGTACACCAATAGAACTTATTTGTCCTATCTAGCTATAGTTTTGTGTCCATTAACCAGCCTCTCACTGTCCCCCCTCCTCTTTCCCACCTCTAGAAGCACAGTTCTTCTCTCTTAACTATCAAATTATTGTTATATGTTCTCGTTGTCTTTTGTTGTGTTCTATTTTTTAGCTCCCACAGATGAGGGAGAACACGAGGTATTTCTCTGTGCCTGTCTTATTTCACTTAACATAATTTTCTCCAAGCTCATCCATGTTGCTGCAAATGACAGAATTTCATCCTTTTTTATGGCCGAATAGTATTCCATTGTGTACATATACACCACATTTTCTTTGTCCAGTTGTCTGTCAATGGACATTTAGGTTGGTTCCATATGTTGGCTATTGTAAATAGAGCTGCAATAAACGTGGGAGTGCAAGTATCTCTTTGACATGATGATTTCCATTCCTTTGGGTATCTACCCAGCAGTGGAATTGCTGGGTCGTATGGTAGCATTGCACATTTTTCTATTGGGTTGCTTCTGTTGCTTTCATTGTCAATTTTAAAGAGTTGTTATTTATTATAGGTGTAGATAACTTTTCTCATCTGCATTGAATACTTTTCTCCCAAACCATTAAGTGAATGAGATAATACAGGTGAAAAATTTAGTACAGAACCTGAACTGTGGCAAAAACTTCAGTGAGGTTAGCTTTTGGCCACCTGGGTCAGTGGTCACCCTTAGGCTTTAGTTAGTGCTACTGGAGCATTTTATTGATTGAAAAAGCAAATTACCCGTGTGAGGGACTACACGTATGACAGTCCAGATGCACTGGACGGATTGTGATAAGAGCAGAAAATAACCAGAAGCCAGGAGCAAAATGAAGCCAGCCCTGCTCTCCTTCGTGGCTTCTGCTTAGCTCAGTTACAGATACGGATGCCCACCTTCACCTGGAGTTTACCATGCGTGAGCCTGCCCAAGTCGTTTACATACGTTAATTCATCCAATCCTCGCAACAAGCCAGCAAGTGGGGTACGGTCACTCTCCTCCTTTTACACTAACTTGTTTAAGGACACAGTCCACAAGTAGTGGAATGAGCATTTGAAACCAGGCAGCTGGTTCCAGGGTCTGAGCCCTTCATGTCCTCTCTGTGCCCACCCCCTTGGCTTGGACAGACCAGGGGAGGGGACTTTCATAGACAGATGGCAGCTAGGTGCGAGGGCACCAAGTGCCTCTCCAGGCTAAGGAGCACCTCTTCTCAGGTATGTCTCGGGCGGGGGGCCACAGACGGGATTGCTGAGGGGCTGGGGAAGCTGGCAGCTCACAGGGATGAAACAGGAACTAATAAATGACAAGCAGTCACTTTAAAGAACTAAGAACCCCAAGTTTATGGACCAAGTCAAAGTAGAGGTAGATTTTGAAGTTTGAGAAAATGTACTGAGGACCCGAATGATGGTGGGTTAGGATCTCTGAACCTTGGGGCTTCACCATGGAGGAGACGTGGGTATGGGCTGTACCAGTTCCAAAGGGCTTCCATGACATCGTCTCATCGAATCCCCACAGCCCTGCAGCACGCGTCCTATTGGCCCCATTTCACAGTGGAAGAACTAGATCTGGAGGAGTAAAAGCGATGCCCTAGACTCCACTCAGATGCAGGCAAAGACACTTTCTGCGGCCCCTCTTGGAGCTGCGCCTTTTCAGGATGCACCTCTTGGCAGCACCATCAGGTTCTGGTTGGTGCAGGGTGACAACTCCCAGGTTGTGTTGATCAGAGTGGCTACTATCTCTCTGAAAATAGAAGGGCAGCCCTGAGGAACGAGCCCCCGGTCAGCGAGGATGGAAAGAGGAAATCCGCAGCAGTCTGGCAGATGAGTCTGTGGGAGCTGGACTGCGCAGTTCATCGCGGGTGGTGGATAGAGCATTAAAAGGGAAAACTTAACAACTTGACCAGCAAAGGCTGAGGGCTGGCCCCTCCCAATGCCCACAGGACTTCTGCCCTGCTCACTGTACTTCTTGGCCTGCTTTCCAGCCCTGCCTCTGAAGGCCTGGGCTGGGCGGGCACGGCATTGTCACAGGTGCTATCCACAGACCACCAGCTCCTCACCCAGCATCCTCCCCAGGAGGAAGGCTGCCGGGCTTTGCCAGGGCTCTCACAGGGCCTAGCAGGCCGTCCTGGCCCCTCGCCTGGAAGGCCGGTGTTTCCCCTCTCCGGCCTCTGACTCAACTCGGACTCCTCTGCATCCGGTCACACCATAGGCTGGAGCCCTTGGCAGCCAGTGGCCATCTGGCCGGCCCAGCTCTAGACTCTGTGCTCTGAGGACAAGACTTTTTCTTCTTCTTCTCTGTAGTCCCAGTTTTAAGTGCTCAATACATAAATGTTGAACAAAGAAGGAAGGAAAGGGCCGGCCCGTGGCTCACTCGGTAGAGTGCGGTGCTCATAACACCAAGGCCCCGGGTTCGGATCCCATATAGGGATGGCCGGTTCGCTCACTGGCTGAGCGTGGTGCTGACAACACCAAGTCAAGGGTTAAGATCCCCTTACGGGTCATCTTTTAAAAAAAAGAAGGAAGGAAAGAAACAAGAAAGGGAGGCGGGGAAGGAATATCATTTGTCCCTGGTCCTTAAAATAAACATCTTTTCCTCTTCCATTTTCTAGACCAGTGGTTCTCAAAGAGTGGTCCCCAGATTAGCAGCAGCAGCAGCACCCAAGAACTTGTTAGAAATGCAAATTCTCAGGCTGCACCTAGACCTCCTGAGTCAGAAATGGTGGGAGAGGGGCCTGTTATCTGTGTTTGGACAAGCCCTCTGGGGGATCCTCACCCCTGCTCCAGTTTGAGAACCACTGCTCTAGAATGTCATTAGGAGGCTTTCTTACCTCTGGCCTGTCTTTTTTTTTTTTTTTTTTAACTTGTTTTGGCCCCAAAACTCTTCTGGCTTTGTGGAAATAGTCCCAGAGGCCCTTGTCTTTACAGACTGTAGCTCCCATCAGCACCCCAGTTTGAGCCACTGAGGGGCAGCTGGGCCGGTGTGGCATGTCTACAGCAGCAGCAGGTGTCTACAGCAGACCCTCCATATTCACTAGTTCGTTTGACCCTCCCAACAATCTGTGATGCCAGGGGCGAGCACCAGCACCTCTGTTTTATAGACGAAGAAAGGGAAGGGAGAACGACAGTTCTCCCTTGAGAACCTTCTGACTCCTCAGGGGTACTCTGTGCCTGTGAAACAGTTAACAAGGCAGAGCCTTTCTGTCCCTCTGCTGGGGGTGTGATGCTCCCACAGCACCTGCTCCCCCCAGATCCAGGTGAAGGGACTGACTAGGACATCCTAGGACCTGGCATCCTCATGCAGTGCTGGTGTGCAGCATTTTCCTAGGACCCCAACATAGCCCACCAGCACCCTTTGCCCATATAAAGTCCTTTATGTTTAAAAGTCCTCTGGCACCAGCAATCCCATTTCTGGATATATACAGTAGTCCCCCATATCTATGGAGGCTACATTCCGAGAGGCCCAGTAGATGCCTGAAAACACAGACAGTACCAAACTCTAAACACACATTGCTTTTTCCCATACATACACCTATGATAAAGCCTAATTTATAAATTAGGCACAGTAAGCAACTCACAACAATAGCTAATAATAAAATAGAGCAACTATAACAATATACTGTAATAAAAGTTAATGTGAATATGGTCTCTCTCTCCCTTAAAAAATCTTACTGTATGTAACATTTTCAGACCACGGTTGGCCAAGGGTAACTAAAACTGGAAAGTGAAACCATGAATAAGGGAAGCTACTGTACACAAGAGTTCAAAGCAGGGACTCGAAGAGATATTTGCACACTCATGTTCACAGCAGCATTATTGGCAATAGCTGAAAGAAATAACCCAGATGTCCACTGACAGATGAGCGAATAAACAAAGTGGGGTATATGCATGCAATAGAATAGTGTTAAGCTGTACAAAGCATAAAATTCTGACACGTGCTACAACATGGATGAACCTTGAGAACACTATGCTAAGTGAATAAGCCAGACGCAAAGGATAAATACTGTGTGATTCCATTTATATGAGGTACCTAGAATAGCCAAATTTATAAAGACAGAAAGTAGAGTGGTGGTTGCTACAGGGGCTAGGAAGAGTGGGGAATGGGGAGTTAGTATTTAATGGGTACAAAATTTCAATTTTGCGAAATAAAGTTCTGGAGATGGACTGTGGTGATGGTAGCACAACCATGTGAATGTACTTAATGCCACTGAACTGTACACTTAAAAGTGGTTAAAATGGTAACTTTTTTTTTGCAACTGGCTGATAAGGGGTAAAATGGTAACTTTTGTGTTATGTTTATTTTACCACAATAAAAACTTTCGCAATCCCTTAATGATTCCTTACTCCAAAAAACCTTCTGGATGTTGGGACCGTTTCCAGGGAAGTAGGAGCATATAGGTCTTTCTGCAACCCCCTACACAGCCACAAGCCACCACGACTCCACTGTGGCAGGGGAGAGAAAGCCCAGAACACTGGGTTTTGTTTCCTGGACCCCCACTTTCTGTCCCTGTGGCCTTCAGCAACTGGTCAGCTGATCTCAGACCCTCGGTCTCCTTGTCCATAGGTGAACTGATAATATCTCAGGGTTCTTGTGAGGGCCAAATAGGAAACAATCTGAAAGCTTCTGGCACATAGCGAGGGCTCAATCAATGGTAGTTATTTATGGTGTACCCTCAGCCTAGAATGTTCTCCCCCTTCTCTACACGGTAAGCTACACAGTTCATCCTTCAAAGCCCAGCCTGCTTAAATCCCACCTCTTCTGTGAAGCTGCTGTAGTCTGAAGTATCATCCACCAGTATTGGCTCCCCCTCCCTGCCCAGTATCGGGTATGGACATGTGACTTGAATGACTTTAAGAGCCACCTGGTGCTTTGCTATGACTTCTTTCCCTCTGGCCTGGTCATGGTATGCTCCAGGTGGTACATGCTCTGGCTGCCTGGCTCCAGGAGCAAAGCCCCAGTCAACTTGCAGTGCATATGCAGCTTGAGTGAGAAACAAACCTCAGACATTCAAGCCTCAAGATTTGGGTTGACCAGCCAGCTGCCAAAAAAAAAAAAGAATGAAAGATTTGGAGTTGCTTGTTTCCTCAGATTACCCAGCTCAGGGCCACTCAAAGCGTGGTCTTTCTTCGGCCAGCATCAGCATCCCCTGGGAGCCTGTTAGACCTGGACATTCTCGGGCCCCACTCCAGACGTATGGAACCAGCTTCTGCCTTTCCTTATAAGGCAGCATGTGCAAAGTGCTGAGCACGGCGTCTGTCCCATAGAAGTGCTCAGTGGTGGTTATTTCCTCCACTTCACACATCTGGTGAAGGCTTTCGTTGGTGGTGACTTCAGTGATGGCAGGTATCACGTTGTGAAAATGGCAGAGCAGAGAGAAGGACAGACTCTTCGGGCTCCCCTTTTAACGCCCTCAGAATCACGCCCCTGACCACCATCATTAATCCATTGACTACAGCACGGTCCTATAATCTAATCACCTCTTCAAGGCCCCACCTTTCAATTGCCATAAAAGGATTTCCCACCCTCAACAATTACAATGGAGATTAAGTTTTGGGGAGACATTCAACCCAAGGCACCCCTCCTGATCACTCAGGGATTTATAAGAGCCGAGCCTACCCTCTGCTTGCATCCCCACCTCTTCCCAGCCCACCCCTTCTCCCTACTCCCCTGATCAAATCTACATGCAGCAGTCAGATAGATCATTCTAAATGCAAATCTGAAGATCATTCCCCAGTGCTTTTATGATAAGTCCCAAGGCCGTGGCATGGCCTACATGGCCAAATATGATATAATAGCTCCCTTGCTTTCTAAATGTTATGTTTATTTTACCACAATAAAAACTTTCGCAATCTCTTAATGATTCTTCACTCACTCCAAAAAACCTTCTGGATGTTGGGACCGTTTCCAGGGAAGTAGGAGCATATAGGTCTTTCTGCAACCCCCTACACAGCCACAAGCCACCACGACTCCACTGTGGCAGGGGAGAGAAAGCCCAGAACACTGGGTTTTATTTCCTGGACCCCCACTTTCTGTCCCTGTAGCCTTCAGCAACTGGTCAGCTGATCTCAGACCCTCAGTCTCCTTGTCCATAAGATGAACTGATAATATCTCAGGGTTCTTGTGAGGGCCAAATAGGAAACAATCTGAAAGCTTCTGGCACATAGCAAGGGCTCAATCAATGGTAGTTATTTATGGTGTACCCTCAGCCTAGAATATTCTCCCCCTTCTCTACATGGTAAGCTACACAGTTCATCCTTCAAAGCCCAGCCTGCTGAAATCCCACCTCTTCTGTGAAGCTGCTGTAGTCTGAAGTGTCATCCACCAGTATTGGCTCCCCCTCCCTGCCCAGTATCGGGTATGGACATGTGACTTGAATCACTTTAAGAGCCACCTGGCGCTTTGCTATGACTTCTTTCCCTCTGGCCTGGTCATGGTATGCTCCAGGTGGTACATGCTCTGGCTGCCTGGCTCCAGGAGCAAAGCCCCAGCCAACTTGCAGTGCATATGCAGCTTGAGTGAGAAACAAACCTCAGACCTTCAAGCCTCAAGATTTGGGTTGACCAGCCAGCTGCCAAAAAAAAAAAGAATGAAAGATTTGGGGTTGCTTGTTTCCTCAGATTACCCAGCTCAGGGCCACTCAAAGCGTGGTCTTTCTTCAGCCAGCATCAGCATCCCCTGGGAGCCTGTTAGACCTGGACATTCTCGGCCCCCACTCCAGACATATGGAACCAGCTTCTGCCTTTCCTTATAAGGCAGCATGTGCAAAGTGCTGAGCACGGCGTCTGTCCCATAGAAGTGCTCAGTGGTGGTTATTTCCTCCACTTCACACATCTGGTGAAGGCTTTCGTTGGTGGTGACTTCAGTGATGGCAGGTATCACGTTGCAAAAATGGCAGAGCAGAGAGAAGGACAGACTCTTTGGGCTCCCCTTTTAACGCCCTCAGAATCATGCCCCTGACCACCATCATTAATCCATTGACTACAGCACGGTTCTACAATCTAATCACCTCTTCAAGGCCCCACCTTTCAATTGCCATAAAAGGATTTCCCACCCTCAACAATTACAATGGAGATTAAGTTTTGGGGAGACATTCAACCCAAGGCACCCCTCCTGATCACTTGAATCCCCACCTCTTCCCAGCCCACCCCTTCTCCCCACTCCCCTGATCAAATCTACATGCAGCAGTCAGATAGATCTTTCTAAATGCAAATCTGAAGATCGTTCCCCAGTGCTTTTATGATAAATCCCAAGGCCGTGGCATGGCCTACATGGCCAAATATGATATAATAGCTCCCTTGCTTTCTAATCCCATCTTTATCTACTCCTCTCTCTAAACACCATGGGCTCTAGACATTCTAAGCTACTCCCTGTTTCTGAAACAAGCTCTGCCTGTTAATACTTCCATCCTTTTGCCTTAGGGATAACAAACTTCATGCTCCATGTTAACTCTATGTATTAGCCTGTTCAAGTTGCTATAACATAACAAAATACTACAGACTGAGTGGCTTACACAGAAATTTATTTCTCACAGTTCTAGAAGCTGAAAGTCTAAGATCAAATTACCCACAGGATATGTTTTACTCTGAGGCCTCTTTCCTTGGCGTGTAGGCAGCTGCCATCTTGCTATCTGTCACATGGCCTTTCCTCAGTGCATGCAGAGAGAGAGAGAGAGAGAGCGAGAGAGAGCGTGTGCACACTGGTGTCTCTTATAAGGATATTCATCCTATCAGATTGGGGCCCTACCCTCATGAACTCATTTAATTATTTCCCTAAAGACTCTCTCTCTTAATATAGTCACACTAGGGGTTAGGGCTTCAACACATGAATTTTGGGGGGACACAAACACTCATTCCATAACACTCAATTAGGAGTGGCTGCCTAGACAATTGTTTGAGAAGGATTCTGAGGTCCTACAGCGAGAGAGAGCGTGTGCACACTGGTGTCTCTTATAAGGATATTAATCCTATCAGATTGGGGCCCTACCCTCATGAACTCATTTAATTATTTCCCTAAAGACTCTCTCTCTTAATATAGTCACACTAGGGTTTAGGGCTTCAACACATGAATTTTGGGGGGACACAAACACTCATTTCATAACACTCAATTAGGAGTGGCTGCCTAGACAATTGTTTGAGAAGGATTCTGAGGTCCTACCCAGGCTCCCTGATAAAGGGAGCTGTGCTTGATTAGTGATGTCTGCCTTGGGCTCAGATGGGAGAAAGGGTAGTGGCTCATGCACTGCATATTTTCTTGCCTGGTTTTATGTGTTGATCTTTGCCAGCCCTCTCTCCTGGCCCCAGCATAATGCCCGACACATACTAGGCCCTCAGCACATTCTTAGTGAATGAGTCAACAAGTGAGGAATGGTTACAAAGTGCATGTCACATCCCTGATCTCAGTTAGGCATCACAGCAAGCTGTGAGGTGGGGACAGACGATCAGAGGTGGCTGGCAGCTGATGTAAAGTGCTTGCCCTTCTCTTTCCTCACCCTGTGCTGGAGGTACTGTGTTTGCCTTAGAGACTGGGCATGGAGGTCTGGACGAGTGTCTCTCTGGATTGTGGGTGGCTTTTGCTGCCACTGCCCCCTCGGGCGGCTGATGCTCCACCCTTCCTGCTATCCCCACGACCCCTGCACCCTACTCTCCCCAGCCCTGCCACCCCACCCTCTGGCCTCTATCACTTTGAATGAGAAGCAAATAAGTTCTGTGGCCTCCAATCCCGCTAGAAGAGGGGAGGGACTGATTTGCCTTCTGACTGGAGACGGGGGCACATGCTATCTACTGCTATGATACAGGCAAATCCAGAGCAGGTGAGGGTGTGTGTGACCAGGGAGAGGGGTGCCGTGGACCAGGGAGACTCCTGAACAGTCAAAATCATAATAACAGAAAGTAGAATGGTGGTTGCCAAGGGCTGGGGGGAGGGGAAAACAGGGAGTTACTGTTTAATGGGTACAGGGTTTCAGTTTTGCAAGATGAAAAGAGTTCTGCAGATGGATGGTGGTGATGGTTGTACAACATTATGAATGTACTTAATGCCTCTGAACTGTACACTTAAAAATATTTAGGATGGTAAATATTATGTTAGTCATAGGTATATTTTACTACAATAAAAAAATTGAAAAAAGAAGACAGTACTAGCTGTTAGAATGCAGTGTGTTTTGATTGTGAGTATGTGTCTGAGTGTATGTGTGGGCCTGTCACCCCTGCCCCCGTGCTCAGCCACCCTGCCTCCCCCACAGCCAGATGTGCCACATGGCTGAGCCCCTGTGAACTGCTGCAGGTGGACATCCTGCCCTGGCCCCACCCTGCTCTGGCCCTGCTGCAGCCAGCACCGTGCCTAGCCCTGTGAGATGTGCTCCTCATGGCAGTGACAGTGGTGGGACTCCCCTGGGTCGGCTGTGTGTTGGGAGGACCAGAGGCAGTGACTCCAAAGATAAGCTTTCCAGGTGAGAGAGCAGGTGAGTGGGCACGGGGTGTGTGGGTGTGCTCAGGACAGTTCATCCTCCTCTTTGCCTGCAGTGGAGGGCGGGAGCAGGGGACAGAGACCAGATCAGGAGTAGGTGGTTGGGTTGGACTGGACAGTGAGGAGACAGCACCAGGAGGCTGCACTGGGGCTCTCGGCCTTGAGAAAGGAGCAAGCCTTCCTGCAACTGATCCACCTGGTCTGTCTCCTCACTCATGGCCAGTGTCTCACACAGTGACTGCTAGGAAAGAAGGGAGCAGAGCCCTGAGGGGGCCCGGGGCCCAGCCCTCAGCCGGGGCCTGGCCTCCAGCAAGTTTCCCAAGGCTGAAGGGAGGTTGGGAAAAGCCTGGGATCATTCATTTCTCAGGCCATCCCAGGCCTTCCCAGGAGACTCACCCAGAGGGCGCTGGCCTCTCCACCCCCAGCATCTTCCTGGAGATGCCGCTAGCCCTGCCAAGAAGGACATTGTGTCCCTGGGCATGGAGTCATGAGGAAAGGCGAGGACTTCCACATCCCCATGCCTGTGCCCTGTGGGGCACAGCCTCCCTGCTGCATGGCCAGGGCCATCAGAGGTACGCTGAGAAGCGGCCAGGTCTATCTACGTGCAAAGCCTGCCCTTTGACAAGCCCCAGTTCTAGGAGAAGTGTCCAGGTGGCTCACGCTCTGCAAGGTTCCTTGCTCCCCAATGTTTATTGCAGTGTAAACACTGAGTTTTTTCACATTCATTTTCTGTCCATTATGTACTTTCTACAGTGGCCCCCCAGTAGGGGAGCCGGGGCAGTGCAGCCTGTGAGGGGGTGACAGCAAAGCAGCTCTCTGAAATCTCACCTTCTCCTCAAGCCCTTCTGCCCACCTAGCCTCCCCTACTAATAGAACCCGGTTTCAACCCGGCTGCAGTACGCCTAGCCATGACTGGCCTAAGCCGATCAAGGAACCCCAGCCCTGCTGCTCCTGACTGGCCTGACCCTGATCGTGGACACATAAGTTGCTTCTGGGAAAATACATTCTATCACATCTACAGGGAGAGAGCTGTCCTCCCTCCTTTGGCCATGAGGGTGCCACTGAGAAGACTAGAGGCTGAGGGCCCTGGCACGTTGAACCCGTTGTGATCCGTTTTGATTCTGCACTGTATGTTGCAGTCAATACATTGTCATCACTCTTACATTTTAGGGGAGGATTATGTCTTTCACCATGTTCCTAAATTTAAGAAAAGCTGCACAGTCCTCTTCTGTAAGTTGAATAAATGAGAGTGAGATCAACATATTCAAGGGAAGTTAATTATCACCTCAACTGGCGGAAAAGATCAAATGCCTGTGTCAAGTACAATTTGCAACTTTATGTGAACAAAAGTTTTCTACAACACACATCTGGCAGATGTTACCACAACAGACATTCTGGTTTTAAGGTTGTAGGTCAATGATCATTTGAGCCATCACTATCGGAACTTAGAACTTCCACTATTTCAGGAAAACTTTTTGTCCTTTTTAGCAAATAAACTTAGACACTGAATTTTATGATGAACATAGGAAAAATAGTATAGTTTTAACTTGCATTGCATTTTAATTTGCATTGCAAATATGTGAATATTTGCTAACTTTTCTTTATCTAACAATGGCTGGCTCAGGGCTTATCTTCCTAAAGCACCTATATCAATAGACTACTATTCCATCAAGGCTTTTCATTAACTATGGATTTAGACTTGCAGCCTTGCACTTGGACTAGACTTTTCTAGCCAGGGCTGAATTAAAGAATATGTGGCTCATACTTCTCTATTTCCACAAACTGTTGAACCAACCTTGGAACTCCTACCCCCAGGTCTTTGTAATGTGATATAATTAAACATCTTTATCACTAAGCCCAGTCATTTGGGTTTTCTGTTACTTGCAGCCAAATGCATTCCTAACTGGCACAGAGACTTCCCAGGAAGGATTCCAGAGAAGCATTTCCTGCAGGCAAGTTTTCCCTTCTAGGGTTCCCCATGACTGCTGCTCATGCCCAAGGCCTAGCAGACATCACTGACCCCTCCTTCACTCATGTCCATCCTCCCAGTCCACCACCTACCCCACCTCCCAAATATATTTTATGTCAGTCCATTTCACTCTATTCTTTGCCACCAGTGGAGTCCCAGCAATTCTTTCACCTCTTGCCTCTGCTATTGCAGGAGCCTCCCAACAAGTTCTGTTTGCACGCTTGCCCCCATTGAAACAGCCACTGACCTTTGTAAAGTGTAAATATGATTCTGGCACCCTATCCTTAAAATCTTCCTTTATGGATTCTTCTTGGATGTAAGATTTTTTTTATGGAAATGCCTGTTTCTTCTTTTATTTATTTTTGTTATTTTAATGTTTTTACATTGACAGATAACATTGTATGTATTTACCGTGTACAACATAATATTTTGAAGAATATGTACATTGTGGAATGACTAAATCTGGCTAATTAACCTATGCATTACCTCACATAGTTATCATTTTTGTGGTGAGAACACTTTACACCCACTCTCAGAGTTTTCCAAGAATACAACATATTATTAACTATAGTCACCATGTTGTATGATAGATCTCGTGAACTGATTTCTCCTAACTGAAATTTTGTATCCTTTGACCAACAAATCCTCAGGCCCCACCAACCACCCCAAACCCTGGCAACCGCCACTCTACTCTCTACTTCTATGAGATCAGTTTTTTTAGATTCCACATATGAGTGACATCATGCAGTGTTTGTCTTTCTGTGCCTGGCTTATTTCACTTAATGTAATGTACTTCATGTTCATCCATGTTGTTGTAAATGACAGGATTTCATTCTTTTTATACGGATGAATAATGTTCCATTATGCATGTATGCAAATTTCTTTATCTGTTCATCTACTGATGGTCACTTAGGTTGATTCCATATCTTGCCTATTGTGAATAATGTTGCAATGAACATGGGAGTGCAAATATATCTTTGATATACTGATTTCACTTCCTTTAGATATATACCCTGTAATGGGATTGCTGAATTATGTGGTAGTTCTATTTTTAATTTTTTGAGAAACTTCTATACTGTTTTACATAATGGATGTACTAATTTGCATTCCCACCAACAGCGTGCAAAGGTTTCATTTTCTCCACATCATTGCCAACACTTGCTATCTTTTGTCTTTTTGATGATATCTTACTGTGGTTTTTAATTTGCCTTTCCCTGATGATTAGCGATGTTGAGCATTTTTTCATATGCTTGTTGGCTATTTGTATGTCTTCTTTTTTATTTTTTATTCCTTTTTGTCTTTTTTACTGACCGGTAATGGGAGCGCAACCCTCGGTGTCGCGCCCGCACCACGCTCAGCCAGTGAGCGGGAACCGGTCTCCACATGGGATCCGAACCCTCGGCAGGAGCGCCACCGCGCTCCCAAGCGGCGCACTCTCCATTGCGCCACCGGGCCGGCCCTGTATGTCTTCTTTTGAGAAATGTATATTCAGATTCTCTGCCCATTTTTTTTTTACTTGGGTTATTTGTTTTCTTGCTATTGAGTTGTTTGAGTTCATTATATATTTTGGATATTAACCCCTTATCAGATGTATAGTTTGCAAATATCTTCTACCATTCTGTAGGTTGTCTCTTAACTCTTTTAACTGATTGATTTGCAGAAGCTTTATAGCTTGCTGTAATCCCATTTGTCTATTTTTGCTTTTGTTGCCTATTCTTTTGGGGTCATATCCAAAAAATCATTGCTTAGACCAAACTGATGGAAATTTTTCCCTATGTTTTCTTCTAGTGGTTTCATAGTTTGAGGTCTTACATTAAAGTCTTTAATCCATTCTGAGTTGATTTTTGTATATGGCATGAGATAAGGGTCTAATTTCATTCTTCTGTATGTGGATATCCAGTTTTCCCAACACCATTTATTGAAAAGACTGTTCTTTCCCCAATATGTGTTCTTGGCTCCTTTGTTAAAATTGTTGGCTGTAAATGTGTAAATTTATTTTTGGGTTCTCTATTCTGATCTATTGATGTATGTGTCTGTTTTTATGCCATTACAATGCTGTTTTGGTTACCATAGCTTTGTAATATACTTTGATGTGAGGTAGTGTGATACATGCAGCTTTGTTCTTTTTGCTCAAGATTGCTTTGGCTATTTGGGATCTTTTGTGGTTTCATATAAATTTTAGGATTTTTTTTTCTATTTCTGTGAAGAATGCCATTGGTATTTTGGTAGGGATAACATTGAATCTGTAGATCACTTTAAGTTGTATGGACACTTTAACAATATTAATTCTTCCAATCCATGAGCATGGGATATTGTTCTATTTATTTGTGTCTTCTTCAATTTCTTTCATCAATGTTTTCTAGTTTTCAGTGTAGAGATCTTTGACCTCCTTGCTTAAATTTATTCCTAGGTATTTAGAAGATCTTAAATCCATAGCATTGTTATTAACTTCCTATTGCTGCATAACAAATTATCACAAACTTAGCAACTTAAAAGTACACGCATATAATCTTACAGTTTCCATGGGCCAAAAGTCTGGGCGTGACTAAGCTGGGTCTTCTGCTTAGGGTCTCACAGGCTACAATCAGAGTATAGACTGGGGCCATGATCTCATCTGAGGTTCACTGGTTTTTGGCAAGTCCCTTGTAGCTATAGGACTGACCCTCAACCCCTAAAGGCTGCCTGACGCTCCCTGACACATGGCCCTCTCCACAACATGGCAGTTTGATCCCTCAAGGCCAAAAAGGGAACATCTCTGCTGCTTCTTCTTTCTCTGACATCTAGACTCTCTTTTTTAAAAAAATTGTGGTAATGGGCCGGCCCCTGGATCACTTGGAAGAGTGTGGTTCTGATAACACCAAGGCCACAGGTTTGGATCCCTATATAGGGATGGCCAGTTAGCTCACTTGGGAGAGCGTGGTGCTGGCAACACCAAGTCAAGGGTTAAGATCCCCTTACCAGTTATCTTTAAAAAAAAAAAAAAGTGGTAAAATACATATAACATAAAATTGACCATCTTAACCATTTTTAAGTGTACAGTTTGGAGGCATTAAGTACATTCACATTGTTATATGACCATCACCACCATCAATTTCTAGAATTCTTTTCATCTTGTAAAACTGAAGCTCTATGCCCATTAAACACTAATTCTCCATCTCCACTTGCCCCAGCCCCTGGTAACCTCTAGGCTACTTTCTGCTTCTATGATTTTGACTCCTCTAGGTACCTTATATAAGTAGAATCACCAGTGTTTGTCCTTTTGTAACTGACTTATAGACCCTCTTTTTTTTTTTTTCCTTTTTGTCTTTTTTACTGACCGGCAATGGGGTCGCAACCCTCAGTGTTGCGCCCGCACCACACTCAGCCAGTGAGCGGGAACCAGTCTCCACATGGGATCCGAACCCTTGGCGGGAGCGCCGCCACACTCCCAAGCGGCACACTCTCCAATGTGCCACCGGGCTGGCCCATAGACCCTCTTTTAAAGGACTCATGTAACCTGACTTAATGGTCATGCCCACCCAAGATAACCTCTCTTTTGATCAATTTAAAGTCAACTGATAAGGGGCCTTAATAACATCTGCAAAATCCCTCCCCCTTTGTACATAGAATGTAACCTAATCACAAAGGTGACATCCCATCGTATTCACAGGTTCTACCTCCACTCAAGGGAAGGAGGTTATACGGTGTGTACACAGGGGGCAGAAATCTTGGAGATCATCCTAGAATCCTGCCTAACACACATGGCCTCTAAGGCCCTGTGTGACCTGGCCCCCATGTCTCTTTCCCTCTGACCTCATCCAAGCCACTGTCATCATTGTCTGCCCTCCTTTGGCCACACTAACCTTCCTGAACCTGAAGTACCAACCTCTTTCTTACCTCTGGTAAAAGGAAAGCTGTTCCCACCTACTAGACCACTTCCCCCCAATTCCTTACTTGGTTAATTCCTACTCATTGGACAGCTGGTTAGCTCAGTTGCTAAGAGCATGGTATTGTAACACCAAGGTCAAGGGTTCAGATCCTCTTATTGGCCAGCCACCAAAAAAAAAAAAAAAAAAAAAATGCTGAATAAAAGTCACAGACCCCAAATTAAAAAAAAAAATTACTACTAGTTCTTCAGGTCTCAGCATAAAAGTCTCTCTTCCAGGGAAGGCAGCCCAGAGTTCTCCAAACTAAATGAAGACCCCGCTATATCCTTTCATGACATTCCACACTTTTCAAGCACATATCACAATCTGTAATTAGATATTTATTTGTGGGATTATTTCTTTGCTGCTGGTCTCCCCACTAGCCTGCAAGCTGCATGAGAACAGAACCCAGGTCTGCTTTGTTCACCACTGTGTCTCTAGCCCCTTACACAGTGCCTGGCACCTGGAAGCCCCTCAATAAACATCAATGGATTGACGGACAGGCTGACTGGATGGATGAGTGGAAAAAATATACTAATAGGGTCATAATCACAAGTGGGTCCCCATCAATCATCAGAAGCAGGAAGCTGAACAATATTCTTAGTAATCGGACTCATAACCCCTTGTATTATTGTAGAGACAAGCTAGATGACAAGATACCTTGAGATAGATGAATACAATGGCTCCAACAAAACAGAAGTCCATCTTGCTTGTGAAATTGGTTGGAAGTAGGTTGGCAGTACAACGTGATAGACACTTGGTTTAACGAGGTTCTTGGGAGTCAAGTCTCCCTATCTCATTGCTCCACCAAACCTCAGGGGTCCCTCACCTACATCATCAAAACCGCTCACGCACCAGCTCTATGTCCACGCTCCAGCCTACAAGACAGAACAAGGTGGAGGACAAGTAGTTTACTGATAACAATGTGGCCTGATGGTTGCATATGTCACTCCTGCCACATCCATCGGCCTAGCCCTGATCAAATGGCCACATCTTGCCACAAGGGAGGCTTGGAAATTAAGTCTTTAGTTGGGTGGCCATGAGTCCCCCAAATCTCAGGATCAAATCTATTACTACAAGGACGGAGGGGAGAATAAACAGTAGTCACTGCAACTGTCATGTCTGTGTAACTCTTCTTACCTTTCCAATACACTTTCTTTTTTTTTGACTGGTAAGGGGATTGCGACCCTCGTCACGGTG
The DNA here is from genome assembly GCF_000696425.1 of Galeopterus variegatus. Lineage (NCBI taxonomy): Eukaryota > Metazoa > Chordata > Mammalia > Dermoptera > Cynocephalidae > Galeopterus > Galeopterus variegatus. Next base: position 149,739 of record NW_007730791.1, on the reverse strand, counting down.
TTGTCCGCACCACGCTGAGCCAGTGAGTGCACCGGCCAGCCCTATATAGGATCCGAACAGCAGCCTCGGCGCTACCAGCGCTGCACTCTCCCGAGTGAGCCACGGGGTAGGCCCCCAATACACTTTCTTATCTGTTATTTCACTTAACCCCACTGGTTAAATATAGGCTGGTCTTAGGAAATCCATTTGCATGTAGTGGCTGTGACTCACTTTGCAAACTAACGCAAAGTGTCTCTTGGGTTTTCCCCATTAGCTGCTTCAGCACCCACTTGCCTGTCTTAGCAGGAAGTCTGGCAGCTCTTTTTCGAGGCTTTGCTCTCACTTTGTTCCCTCCCTCTGCCATTGTCCAAGAACTCCCAGGGGCTGATTCAATCCACAAGGCTCAGTTTTGCTTCCAGTCCCCAGGCCTATAGAAGAGGCTGGGTATGGGGCTGTTCTCGCTTCTGTTGCCATCCTGCTGTGTCTTGGTTAAAAACTAGTTCTGTCCCATAAAATGCAGCTTTGTCCCTGCTACAGTGATGTGCTGGTTGGCCTGAATCGCCAGGAAATCCCCAGAGTCTCCTGAGCAGGAGCTCCGAGTTCACCCTCCTACGCTCAGCCTCAGCGGAGGTTGGCTTTGCCTGTGTGTCCAGGGGTTTGGGAGACTCAGCCACGTGCTCTGTCAGAAGCAGCCCTTCTCCACAATCCTCTAGCCCTGTTGTCCTCCTTCTCTTTCAGGATGATGATGTCCTGAGTAGGGCCTCTCCCAGTCCATGAGGGGGGGTCCTAATAACATTGATATTCAGAAAAGAAGCAGTTAGAGTCCTAACTGCCTTGCTAGGACCCTCCTTGGCCCCGAGTCAGCCATCTCTGCATGTGGAGGGTGCTGGGAGGGACAGACCTTGTCTGGTTGCCAAAGCTCCTGCTATGCCTTGGCCCTGTGGCAATACGGCCCACTCTTCTTATTTTTACACAATACAGAGTGGCACTGAGGTTCAGTGGGAGGGGACAACCAAGTTCTTCTCCAAGTTTGTCCACAGTCATGGAAAAATTATTGGCAGCTTTTCTCTCTACATGTACTTACATCCCCCTCAAGTCCCCAGTTACATATGGGAAGGAAGGACAGGCCCAGAGGATGAACAGGCCAAGGTCACAGAGCCAGCCATCAGCCATCAGACCCTGGTGTTCTGCCTCCCGGCTCTGAGTGCTCAACTGCTATGTCTCTATGCTCAGGCCCCTGGTCTAACCCAGAAGGCTGCCCATTGTCACTTTAAGCACTTTCTTCTGTTTAACCTCTTTGCTTCCACAGTCATTACCATTGTTTTCTCTGAAGGGTCCTTTTCTCTTTAGCCTGCACTTCAGAGGGGCTAAGGACACTGTCCAGACTTTATTTACTGTCCATGAGGGTTCATGCAAGAACTAACTGGGACATTGGCTTATTCACCATGGAGTGTCCTTCCACTCACATCTCACAGGCCAAAGCAATTTACGTGATAACATCTAACTTCAAAGAGGGCAAAGAAAATGCAGCCCTACTAAATGGATGACAGGAGGAGAAAAAGAATATCTGCGCACAGCACTAATGACTGTCACAGCCATTATGCGAGGCTTCCTTATATGCCTTGTGGAAACCAATACTCTTCGCCTAAAATTCTTTGAATCTCTATCTGTAGTAAATCTCTTACCTATCAGCCTGATAACTGTACAAAAACCAAAAATGAGATTAATTTGTCATGATTTATTCTACTCTTGATCTTAGCCAAAAGACCAAGAAGCAATGATGACTTATTCTTAGTAAACTTATATTGATTTCCAATGATCAGTATTTTTTTCTTATAACTTTTTAAATATTCCAATGTAGATTCTCTTCATTTCTAATTTATATTCTAAGTAATCACAATCTAATATTTAACTAACCACTCTAAAATTTTCCCAGGGATAGAAAGAAACTACAAGTCTATGGTTTTTTAAGGCATTTGTAATCAGTTGCCAAAAAATTAATTGCATGATATTCATTCTTACGGTGCTGTAAAGGCCTTTGCTAAATAGGATCTTGTTGCTATGGTCAAAGCAATTGCAACTCAAGATTGAATGATCAAAAGTATTATGAATACTCAGAACCCTGTGTGTGTGCGCACACGTGCACACGCAACCAAAGATGGTTGAAACCGACTGAGGCTTAACCTCAAAAGTGGCAGAAGACTTGGACTTTCTATAGGGGCAAAAGAAGGCATAGAGTCCCCTGGTATTCACAAAGCCAGGTCAAGACTCCCCATCTGAAGACTGGCAAATTGTGCCATGAAGGCACCTCCTAGGAAAGTCTTTCCTGGTGCTTGCTTAAGATTCCCAGTGAGGGCCGGCTCCATGGCGCACTCGGGAGAGTGCGGCGCTGGGAGTGCAGCGGCGCTCCTGCTGCGGGTTTGGATCCTATATAGGAACGTCCGGTGCGCTCACTGGCTGAGCGCAGTGTGGGTGACACCACACCAAGGGCTGCGATCCCCTTACCGGTCATGAAAAAGACAAAAAAAAAAAAAATAAAGATTCCCAGTGAATCCACAAACTGACTTAACCTTTGATCCAAGCATTCAGGTGAGACAACCTAAGGCCCCAGATTTGTGAAGAGGAAGCAGATGGCACCATGATGTGATGAAACCAGAGAACAAAACCAGATCATGGACAGGCCTGAAGGAGAGATGACACTGCCTAGAGCCACAGGGTCTCTCCTCAGCTCCTCTGGGATGCAGCTGGCCATACATCTCTTTGGGGAGACAAAAAGAGGGTCCCCGGTGTGCCTGCAAGTACTATCCAGTGGGTGGGCACAGACACTTTAATTGGTGCATGAACTCCACTCTTTCCATCAGCTCTTCCTCCTGGATCTCTCGGTACTCCCTCTGCAGAATGTGAGGGCTCAAGGTGATGGGTCACTTCTGGGTGAGTGGACAGGGAAGGCCTTACCTAGGAGGTGGGATCTGGACTGTATACTGAAGAACAGATGGAGAGAGTGGGGGTAGGGATTGGAAAGACCGTGAGGAATCTGACTCGTCAGGAGTGGGAAGTTCCTGGAATAGGGGGTAGGCCAGAAAGCTGAGTTGGGGACTGACTGCAGAGGTCTGGGATGTCAGGCTGAAGCCTTCAGACACTTTAGCAGGAAGCCATGGAATGCTTTGATCTGGGACTTGACATGCACAGGCCTGGGTCAAGCCAAGAGAGAGGGCTATGGAACAGACTGGGCAAGAGAGACTAGACACAAGTCCATAGGCTATTGTCAAGTCAAAGCCAAAAGTGAGATGTGCCTGAGCCAAACCAGAAGAGGAAAGGAAAAGACAGGTGTTCTGGTGACCAATCCTATGAATTTGGGAGTGAAAAATACAGAGAAGTGGACAACTTAAGAACATCTTCTGTTCACAATCTGTATGATGCTGATGTTTAGGCAGCTGTGTCCTAATAGAGAGGGCTCTTACCAAATTGGTAGCCTATTTCCAACTCATTTACATGATCACATTCTCCCAGGAAAATGGAGAGTTTCTTACAAAAGAAGTAATTCCACCCAGTACATGTGTGTTATTTTGCACTTCTAGCAGGATATGAGTATCTTCTCAGTTCTTATTTCTAATGTTTATCTTAAACCTGGAACTTCTAACTCTTCATTCACTTCCTATAGCAGCCAAAGTAGGAGGTGGGTTAGGGAGACAGATCTGTCTTGCCCTCGATCTCATTGTATCAGTCAGAGTCCCGGCAGGCAAGAGATGCCAACTCAAAGTTACGTTCAGCTACTGCCCAGAATGCAATGAATGGACTATTTACAAAGATGTGGGCAAGATGAAAGGAAACTAACAAGGAACCTGCAGAATAGTAATGGGAGCACCATCCTCACTGTAAGCGTGAGGGGACAAGGGCAGGAAGTGGTGACAAGAACCCAGAGCAAGCTAAGGCTGAAGGAGGGGGTGCTGGAAAGTTGCTGTGGCCTTTAGCAGAGGAACCTGACACCCCCCCCCACCAACCCAACCCACCCCCACAGGAAAAGAGCCAGAACAGTATGTGCCCTGGTGGCTCTTTCCCCTGGTGCCCACTGCAGGCTAAACTCAGCCAGAGCCCAGCAGTGAGGGAACTCAGTGGACACAGTTCCTCCAGCTCAGTCCCCAGGGTCAGGGCGAGGTGGAGAGGAGAGGAGAGTGAGTGGATCTGGAGGGACAGATGGAATATTCGGCATGCTAATATGGATACACAAAACAAAGCTTCACAACAGAAACTGGCTGTCATTTGCTGAGCTCTAGCTGTGGACCTCACTCGAGGGAAGGATAACAAGCCAAGGCTGGGCTCTGAGTACAGTCGGCCCTTGCCCTCTGTATCTGCAAGTGCTGCATCCAATGATCCAACCGACCATGGATTGAAAACATTAGAAAAAAAATGGATAAGAGCCGGCCCACAGCTCACTTGGGAGAGTGCGGTGCTGATAGCACCAAGGCCACGGGTTCGGATCCCTATATAGGGATGGCCAGTTAGCTCACTTGGGAGAGCGTGGTGCTGACAACACCAAGTCAACCATTAAGATCCCCTTGTCAGTCATCTTTTTAAAAATTAAATTAAATTAAAATTTTTTTTAAATGGATGGTTGCATTTGTACTGATCATGTACAGACTATTTTTCATGTCATTATTCCCTAAACAGTACAGTATAACCACCATTTACATAGCATTTACATTGTGTTAGGTATTATAAGTAACCTAGAGACGATTTGAAGTATTTGGGAGAATGTGCATAGCTTATATGCAAAAACTATGCCATTTTATGTCAGGGAATTGAGCATCCGTGGATTTTGATATCCATGAGGTGGGGGAGAGGGATTCTGGAACCCATCCCCCATCGATACCGAGGGACACATATAAATATTTGTGGGGAGAGGAGGCTGGCACTGAGGCCCCAAGAGAAGTGAACACCCAGAACCTGTGGAGACGCAGCAAGAGGGGAGAAACTAAAAATCCCTTTTCTGGTTCCTGGTTCCACTTCTCTGTGAGGCCTGGGGCCTACTCTCATGAAAGTCTCCTGATTCCATACAAAAAGCTTCCCTTTTACATAAGGCAACTTGAGGAAGTTTCTATTTCTTTTTATTTTTTTAATTTATTATTATTATTTTTTTTACATTTAAGTTGTGGCAGAGCAGTTGGGGGAGCGGGGAGGGGAAAGGGAGGGGGAATAGGGTGGGAGTAGGAAGAAGCACGGAGCGGGTTGTGTTTGAGGCCCGTGGCACCCCCCTCATTCCAGCAGGGGAGCCCAGGGGGCTTCTGGCAGGGGCTTGGTTGTGGTTGGGCTGGGTGCTGATTTGGGGGTGGGGGGGTGGCTGAGGCCCCCAGCACCCCCCAATCCCGGGAGCCCATGGAAGGAAGTTTCTATTTCTTACAACCAAAGAACTTTGGGTGTATTTCACTGGAAACGAAACAACCTTGAGCCTACCTAATTTCATTTAACCCATAAAGCACCCTGACTAGTAGGCATCCTTACTCGCATTTTATTTTATTTTATTTATTTATTTATTTTTTTTGTCTTTTTTCCGTGTCCAGCAACTGATCGCAACCCTCAGTGTCGCCCCCGTACCGGACCGGGACTGGCAACGGGACCGCAACCCTCGGTGTTGCCCCTGCGCCTCGCCCAGCCAGTGAGCGGGAACCGGTCTGTATGTGGGATCCGAACCCTCGGTGGGAGCGCCACCGCGCTTCCCAAGCGGCGCACTAGTGCAGTGCGCCACCGGGCCGGCCCCTTACTCGCATTTTAAAGGTGAGGATATTCGGGATCTGAGTAGCATTAGGTGAACTGCGTTGAGGGAACTGGAACTCACACTCGCGTCTCCCTGACTCCAACACTGTGGAATTTTCTTGGACTCCACAAGCTGACAAAACTGGCCAAAAGCAGCTTCCAGAACTGGAAGGGAACTCCACCCTCAATCAAAAACACCCAGTGGGGAAACCGGCCTCTCCGTCAGCTTTTAGAGCTAAACCACATTGGTGTTCTGCTGAGGAGCTGGCAGGCACGGACACCCAGCACCTAAATGCTGGACAGGGAGCAAGAAAGGGACTGACCTTGGACTTGTAAAACCGCGGTCAAGTTTCTTCAAGTACTCCCAGGAATGCTGTGTGTTTGAAAATGCTGTGGTTTCTTAGCTCAATACCAAGGGCAGGGCTGACTGCACACTGGTGCACCCCACTTTCCCCTGTGTCCACTGCTCCCAGCCCCCAAGGGAGACTGAGCTGCTGCAGCAAGGACGGCCTGCTGACCTCCAGCCCCCAGGAGCCCAGAGTGGGCTCCCAGACCTCCCCCTCCCGGTCCCACTGTGGGGCCCACACCCTCGGCTTCTCCTCCTCAGAGCCAGAAGGTGAGGTGAGGTAATGTCTCCACTAACCCGCAGTGGCACGGAGATGAAAAGAGTCTCAGAAACGCTATGTTTAATTTGAAGCAGACCCAGCCCGCTTTAGCCAGGCTGCAATTTCACCCAGAATAACCAGTTTGTTTTTCTTGGACATTCCAGGAACTAACTGGCCACCTCCTGTTAAAGCCCCACAGGAACGTTACTGGGGCCCCTCACTGGGGGCCACAGAGCCGCCCAAAACTCAGCCACTTGCTATCTCCTTCTCCCTCAGGCCAGGGACTCCTGCTTTGAGGGTGATTGGGCCATCTCTGGGAGTCACTTAGGTGCCTTCCCTTTGCTCCCTGAGGCTCCTTCGCCCCTTGCAGCTAACTTGGTACCCAGGGTTCTGGGGTTGAAAGGTCATCATCACAGCAGCGTGATCTGTTATCTGTCAACACGGGCTGTTTGCTGTGCGCTCTCCTTGCCTGGGCCTGTGCACAGCACTTTCCACTCACTGTCGCGTCAAATCCTTACAACAGCCCAAGAAGGTGGGTAGAAATTTTGTGTTACTCTGTTTCTACAGATGATGAAATAGAGGCTGAGGGAGGTTACATAACCTGTCCCAGGTAGCCCAGCTGGGATTCGAACTCACCCAGGCCTGGGTCCAAAGCCCAGGCTCTACTTGCTGCTCTTCCAGAGGGCCCCTCCCTCCAGAGCCTGATAATTTTCAGGGAATATTTGCTCCAAGGCCTTTGTTGGCATTACTGGTGTCTGTGACGGGAGCAGGTATGGGGCACCTTGGTGACTGCTGGTGGAGGGGAATGCTATAATCACAAGCCTCTCTTTCTAGTTGTTGACACCCCCACTTAAGGGTGGGTTGGTTGGGGGCTTCCAACCCTTGTGGGGTTTGCTGCTTCCCAGGATCTCTTAGGCTTCTGGCTTGTGATAGTGAAGTCCTGGCTCAGAGCAGGGAAAAGCAGCCCACGTGCTGAAATAGTGCCTGAGTGATAGGCAGCCTCCTGGGTTCTGGGCCTGGCTTGTGATCTTGGCCTTAGCTTCTCCTGTATAAAATGGTAAAAGGGAATGGAGTGGGGAAGGGATACAGGACTCCAATTTCTCAGACCACTCTTGGCCCTAACATTCTCTGATTTCATTCTTTATCAGGATTTGTGCAGCTCCACTTTTGGTCCAAGGAGCTTTGTGGTGGGAGGGAAAGAGGAGTGACTTCTGGGGAAGTTTCCAGGACTTGGAGAGAATAAAGAACAAGTGGAGCCTGCAGCCAGAACAAGGAACTGGCTGGCCCAAATGGATTTATTCCAGAGCCATTTCCCAGGTCCTGGCCTTCTTCCTGTAGGCCAGGAGGGCAGAGCAGTTGTCTGCTCAGGGCATAAGGCTACCCCAATCAGAGAACAGGTTTTCTTCTTTTCAGCTTCAAAACGGAGATTGAGAACCTAGTTCTGTGCCTCTCTCTGCCTGGTGCCCCCTCTACTCTCAGGGCTCAGGGCAAATGAGAAATGAGCTCCCTTGCCTCACTTCTGGGGCTACCTTTGATTTCATGGGGAATAAGGAGGGACCCAAGAGGGCAGGATGCCAGGTGGTGGATCCTGCAACAGGTGACAGTCCCTTTGGCCCCCCAGGCTGGACCAGCAAGAGAAAAGCTGGTATTGCTTGGGGGGTGGGGGGCTGCGGAGACCTAGGAGCTGCAGGCCAGGGAAGGGCCAGTTGGAGGGATAATAGGCCTAGTGTGGGAGGACTGAGCTGTTGCTTTCTCTGGGGCTCTCAAGAGGTTTCCATAGCACCCAGAATCTGACTTGGCCACAGTGTCAATGGAGACATTGTGTGGGAGTCCTTGAGTCACAGCTGCTCCCCTGGGGTGGGGAGGACTGGGTGGGAAAGAGCCATCCTCTCTGGTGCTACAAATGTCCCCTGACACTGTGCTATGGGATGATGCCCAGGGGCCTCCGAAGCCTGCCCACCTCCCCTCCTCCACTTCAGAAAAGGGGGAGATGTTAGGGGTCTTCCCAGGGTGGCCACTGTATGAGGCCCCAGATTCAGGTCTATATTCTTCAGGAGTTGCTCCTCAGGGGTGGGGGTGGAAGCAGATAGGTGACATGTACTCTTTTTGTGCATTTTTCCCAAACCTAAGGCAATCAATTAACTCTCCCCTGTATGACTCATCTGTGGGAATTACAATTTTCGGTGCTATGTTTGGAGAAATGGGAGGCATTTTACAAGTGACCAAGGCATGAGAACATGCTACTCACTTTTTTTTTTTTTCCTTTTTGTCTTTTTTCGTGACCCGCAACGGATCACAACCCTCAGTGTCGCGCCCGTACCGGACCGGGACCGGCAACGGGATCGCAACCCTCGGTGTTGCGCCCGCCCCTCGCTCAGCCAGTGAGCGGGAACCGGTCTGTATGTGGGATCCAAACCCTCGGTGGGAGTGCCGCCGCACTCCCAAGCGGCGCACTGTAGCAGTGCGCCACCGGGCCGGCCCCTCAGTTTTTTTTTTAAACCAAAGCAGCACTATAGCTAGTTAACCTAGTAACCCTTAACTCCAGGAAGCTAATGGCAAATGTTGTCATAAATGTACAAGCAAAATGCTTTGGTGGTGACCTGGGGTTCTAGGAAGACTTTGCAGAATTGCTGGTGCTTGAGATGGGCCTCACCAGGCAGGGATCTGTACCAGCAAAGGCACACGGGTGAGGACGTGTGGGAATCACGGGGCGACTAACCGGGTGAGTTTTTCAGCAAGCCCCTCCAGCTAACACGCTCTGACCAGCAGCCATGCTCGCACACGACTCTTGTGAAAGGGCTCATTGTGAGGGCAGTTGTTTATCCTGTTTTCCCCAGGAAACTGGCAGCTCAAAGAGGACCCATGCCCTGTTGGGCAACTATAACAGTGCAGGGCAAAGGCTGTTGGGGAAAGCGTGGGGTGGATTGGGGAGGGAAGACTGGATAAAGGATGATGGAAGGGGGTTGTGGGAAGGAAATGGAGGGTGGTGGGAGGGTCACACAGGGTGGACCTCCCTTGCCTTGGCAAAGCCTGGAGTGTGGGGTGGTGGAGGAAGGAAGGACTCATCCCAGGGATCCTGAGGAATCCACCCAAGGAGTGTGCTGGGAAGCGTGTGACCACGGGCTCTCTGGAGACAAAAGCCCTTAGCTCTTAAAGTGCTGCTTGAAGTGACTCTTTGGCGTTTGCTTATAGAGTCAGCTTGTTGTTTGAAAAAAGGCATATTTCAATCCAAGGTGTTAATGTCTAACATACTGATTTAACAAGAGTAATTCACAGATGACTTCTCTTTAATAAATAGTATCCCTTTTTACTAAAAAAAAAAAAAAAAGAAAAGAAAGAAAAGCCCTTAAAGCCCTGATTTGTGGCATTTGCTGATTTTCATGGTGTCAGTACTTCCACTGTGGTCACCAGCATGAAGGTGCTGGGTGCTGAGTCTGGAGGGAATGTGCACAGTCAGCCCCTGGTCACAAATCAGGGAAGATCTTTCCAGGGTATAGATGACCCCTCTGGCCAACTTGCATCCCTTTGCAGTGGGAAGGGTGTGAGAACAGTGGCTGTAACCAAACAAATGCTTGGGGATCAGACCCCTGTGTGGGTCTGCCTCCTCGGTGTACCAGCTGTGTGACCTTGAGTAAATCACTTAACCTCTCCGGATGCCATTTCTTTCTCTGTAACATGAGGGGGTACAGTGAAGATTAGGAGGGCTTGGTGTGGCGTTTGGCATGGGCTATCCTGTCTACCAAGGAGACTCACTGGTGATGTTTGGGTCATTAATCACATCCACCCAGGGGAAATTGAGAAGTGGTGACCTTTTGTCCTGGGAATCTTTGGGACTGTAGATGGAGATCATTGAGGCTCTTTTGTTTTTGTTTTTGTGGCCTATCAGTGACTGACTTTAGACATGGTAGAATAAGAAAGCCTTAAACCAATAGCTTTACATTCTTTCTCTGGATCTTACCCCAAATCCTATAGAAGTAGGTGGCTGTGGTCCATTTTACAAATGAAGAAACTAAGACTCAGAGAGGTAATATTAGATCTGGCCTTGCTTGTCCACCACTTATTTAACTTTCCCCCTGAGTGCCGCGCAAGCAGTACTCCAGGACAGACCTGTAGGAGGGCCGGGGTGGGACAGAGGAGCTGCTTCTGCCCCTAGCCCCTGCAGAAGGGCTCAGTGGGTCCAAAGGGGAAGACCTGTGAGAGCCACACCTAATTCTTACGTGTCATCTTTCCTGTCCTCCCTGTGGCAGGGTGGTCCCCCAGGAAACAGACTCTGTGATGGAGGTAACAGCAGGAAGTTTATGGTAGTGTGCCGCAGAGTCCATCCAAAGGGTGACCTTGGGCCAGAAGAAGTGGTAGTGGGCAGCAGGAGAAACTGAGTCTTAACAAAGGCCTCAGCCAACCCCAGGAGGAGCCGTGGAGCTGGGTGGCCTCTGAGAGCTGTCCTGAATTGGGACAAGAGGGCCAGGCCTTTACACATCCCATGTCGGCCAGTTGTTGGATTTGGGCTGCGCTGGAGAAAGGGGGCTGAATTGCTTCCAAAAGCAGCTGAGAGAAGGCAGCAGGTGGAGAAGGCAGCTGAGAGAAGGCAGCAGTTGGAGCAGGTCCTTCAGTCCTGGTGGGGGGTCTGGGCGACACCACGCACAGTCAAGTGGGAAGGAAACTTCCCTCTGAATCTTAGAGACCACATTTCTGAGGGGGAGAGTGTGACTGACCCAACCCATTTTTCTGAGCCAGCCTACCCAGGTCAAAGGCCACTGGCCAGCCCATGGATTGGCTGTTTGGGAGAGTCATACAAGATTCTCAAAGCTAGATTTTTTTTTTTTTTTTAATGAGCTTAAATGTAACTTCTGGGCTCAGGGAAAAAATTACATTTAAATTGTACAAATTGTGAGTCCTGTGTGACTTTTATTTGTCTGTTTATAAGGCTGTGTGTTGAGAGGGAAGAAGGTGAGAGATGATAATTCAGTGAAATAGAAGAGGACTGTGGGACCAGCGACCAGTGAGGTGTCTGGCGCGGGCGGATCTACCATTGCCAGCGCCTTACACGGCTATTCTTGAAAACTTCTAACCTGTGCTATCTGCTTTTGTAAACGGGCTTGCTCTAACTTAGCAACAGTGAAGCCATCTTAGAAGCTGTTACAGCAAGACACACCTTGCTCCCCCTCCCCCGGGCCAGCTAGACACACAGGATGTTCTGCTAGCTTGCAAGAGCTGAAAGATGTAGGTTGCGGTAAAGCATAAAACTTTCCACATAAGCATGTTCTCTAAGGAACCTCTGGGTAGGGGTCTTATCACACCTGGGTAAGTGGGGCAAGAAGTGTGGTTGCTTGAGGAGGGGTCTCTGAGAATTGGCCTACTTCTCCCCTACACAGGAAGAGCTCAGAGCTGACAGCCTGTGGTTTTCTTGCTAACACAGGCACAGGCTTGTAACCACAGAGCTATGAGGTACAGAAGTACTTAGCTGATTTTATGTCTCTACATAGCTAAGTCAAACCAGCAGCCAGTAAAGAAGTCAGAAGGGAAATCACCTAGAGACGGATGGGTGCCAACCAATGCGCTTTAAGGCCACTTAAGCTAGCCAATAAACACTGCTTATTACTTTATCTCCTGGCT
>NW_007730791.1:84757-137004 GCF_000696425.1 Galeopterus variegatus | reverse complement strand
GTGGGGCGCCATCCAACGGGCTTTAAGGTCACTTAAGTTAACCAATGAATACGGTTTATGGCTTTGTCTCCTGGCTGCCAGAAAAGTTGCCCCTAAAAAATGTATAAAAAGACAGCTGAAAAGCCTAACGGGGTCTCACCCCAGCTTGGCGGTGAGAACCCAATGCGTTGAAAATAATAAATCTCTTGCCGTTTGCATTGTTCGTGGTCTTGTGGTCTCTTCGAGGCGAGTATTCCCGTTCTGTGTGGGACTGGGATTCATCCCAAAATCCTACATTCTCACTCTCAGCCACGGGGGTGAATCTCACAATGGGGAGCAAGAGAAGCTGGACACAGAAGAGCACGCCCTGTAGGATTCCATTTTTATGAAGTTCAAAACCAGGCAACACGAATCTATGGTGATAGAAATCAGAATGGCGGTTACCGCAGAGGGAAGGATTTTACCTGGGACAGGAGAGGGAGCCTTCCATGGTGATAGAAGAGCACGCCCTGTAGGATTCCATTTTTATGAAGTTCAAAACCAGGCAACACGAATCTACGGTGATAGAAATCAGAATGGCGGTTACCGCAGAGGGAAGGATTTTACCTGGGACAGGAGAGGGAGCCTTCCATGGTGACGAAAATGTCCTATATATGGGTCTGGGTGGTGCGAACCTGGGGGTACATGTATGTAAAAAGTCATTGAGCTGCCCACTTAAGATGTGCGCTCTTTACATGTGACAGTTTATTTTTTTTTAAAAGGAAGAAAAAAAAAAAGCAATTTTCTCCTGAAGTCACATGTATTTTAGTGGGGATCTAGGCCAGTAAAGGAATTGGCTCTTACGATAGTTTTACTAGTTTTTCTTGTTTTTAAATTGTTTTTTCTGGAGGGCCAAAGGGAACCTTGATGACACCTTTGGGGCTGTGAGGTTTCTATTTTGCTCAGCTCTCTCAGTTCCACCTCTGATTCTCCTAGTTCTCAGACCCACTAATATGCTGCCCCATGTGCTAGAGACTATTTTTAGAGATGTCTTAAGAGCTTCCTCTTGACTGTGATGTGTCAGCAGAAGGGGATCCTGACTGAGCACAGGGTTTCTTGGGGTGTGCCTACCCCATGCTGGGTCTCTTTAAGACACTGGGCCTCTGTTTACTTCTAAAGTCTCCATTCCAAAAACACATCAAACACATTAAACACAACCCACACTGAATATTATAAATGTTTGTATATATACATGTATATACACATATGTATATGTGTGTTTCTTATATTGCAAAATGTTTTAAAATAATTTAAATAATTTTCCTTTTAAAAATACTAGGGATATAAGCAACACGTTATTACTTTTTTTTTTGGCAGCTGGCTGGTATGGGGATCTAATCCCTGAACCTTGGTGTTATCAACACTGTGCTCTAACCATCTGAGAACTGGCCAGCCCACATGTTATTTCTTGGCAATCCCCATGCACTCCTCAAGAATTCTTGCAAAAGAGAAGATGTTACTTTCAATTTGTTTTGCAAATGTAATGAAATTTTTAAAAATACTAAATGTATCAATTAATGAGGTTGAAATTATGTTCCACTTTGTAGGCATTTAATTAAACATTTATTCACTTTGATGATGCAGTTTTCTTTTTATGGTTTGGAGTAAATTGACTTTTTCCCCAGAACTCAGACTTTTCCTGTGAGGATAGTGGCCAATTGGTAAACTGGGTCTGGAGGGGGAGTGAAGTTTTGACTAGGTGGGTGGACCTGGCCAGGATCTTTAGAATGAACAGCAGAGCTGCTGCTGGGCTGTGCAAGACAGGCTGTGGGGTGTGGGCAGTGACGGTGGATGGTCTCAGAAAAGAGTTGTCTGTTTCCCTAGGAATTGGTGAATGCTGTGCTCTTTCCAGCCTGTGGTGATGGGGAGAAAGTCTTTGAGTCCAGAAGACCCTTGGAAACAGGGAGCTGTATTGAGAGTGATGAGTCATCTCAAAAAGTCCTCTCATGTGATAGATCTGTTTATACAAGTGGATGTGAAAAGATGTCCCAGGTAGAGTCAAATGAGAGGGGCGAATCTTGCAGCAGCACAGTGAGGAGTAGCATGCTGCATGGTGCGTGTATGCACCCGCATGCATGCGCACGCATCTGCACAGAAACACAGGCAAAATCTGGAAGGATGCATCAAGAACTGGAAACACTGATGACATCTGGAAAGCAGAATTAGGTGGGGAACTTTCAGCTTCTACAATGAGTGTGTACATCCATGTCTTGACTTACGTGATGTCAGTCTGGAAATGTGTGAGTTCATTCAAAATGCTTACCTCAAAACTTTACGGTAGCTGGCCGGTACAGGGAACTGAACCCTTGACCTTGGTGTTACAAGGCCGTGCTCTAACCAACTGGACTAACCAGCCAGCCAACCTCAAAACTTTAAAAGGAAGTTTCTCATACAAAATTGAGAAAACACAGGTGGTATGTTCCAGTAGATTGAAAATAGCATGTGAGGACTGTCCTTTTTTTTGTCATCTATTAAACAAACAGTAAATAACCCATATAAATGTATATTGATGATTGTTTGAGAAACAAACAAAAGGTCACCTGGCAAATAGTAGTAAAACTGCAGGTGGCTCTGGCTGGCCTACAACTGTTAAATGCGTGTTCCTCCATTTTCTCCATTTTAGGAAATCTTGCTTCCAAAATGTTTGTCCTGTGTGACACTTTAGTATTTGTCCTTTTTACAATTTTGTGGCTCTATTGTTTGATAAAGTGACATTGGATTGAAAGGTTCACCTGGAGACCATTTCTCTAAGGGCTGACAATTTTCTGATGACAAATGTTTGGCCATTTATTCATGCTGGACCTCCCAAGGGTATCACTTGATACTTTCTAGTCACATATCACTACGAGGTAAACCCCCTGAGAAACACATGTCACAGAATGGCATCTCAGCCATCTAAGTAAACTGATTAATCAGAAAGAGACCTACTTAATTTTTAAAAGGAGAAGCTCAGGCTTGTGTGTGTCTGAGTTTTCATTAGTCCGTCTGTTCATTTACTCATTCATTCAGCTTGGCTTGCTACTAAATGTGATACCCCTAGACACCATCCTGGAGAGTTGGCAGAGGCTGGATGGCACCAGAGCTGAGGCTCCAAGCCATCAGTACATGCTTCGTTGTCCCATCAGACTCACTCATAGTACACAAACTTGAAAATAAAACCACTAAAAATTTCAAGACAATGAACACAGAGCATTAAACTCCAGATGGGGAGCCCTTCTGAGTGGGAGGTCTATGTGACCACACTAGACTCACACCACGTGGCAGACCCTGTTTTAGGTGATGATTATTATTAGGTGATGATAATTAATGCACATGATGTATGTTGAATCTCTTCTCTTTTCCTGAGGTCAGTTTGCACCTTGGCTGGTCCACGAGATGCATTTCAGTGATATGTGGCCAGGCGTTTTAAACATCTTAATAGTTTAGTATTTATTTTAATGTGTACTAGAAAAATATATGACTATGGGCTGGCCAGTTAGCTCACTTGGTTAAAGCATGGTGCAGATAACCCCAAGGTCAAGGGTTCAGATCCCCATACCGGCTAGCCACCACCACCACAACAACAACAAAGAGAAAAATATATGACTATTGTATTCAATCTATCATTTCACAGTGGTATGTAGACTCCTTTAGAAACAAAAAGAAAAATATTGAATAGACGATAGTCCACGTGGCAAAATACAAGAAGATGGGACTCAGAGTCTGGGAAAAACCACACTAGACTGTGATCCCTTTAAGGCCTGCATAGCATGGGGGCAGCTTTCCACCATACTTGGTGGGTCACCTAGCAGGGCACTCCTGTTGTCCACCCCGTCCAGGTGTCCAGCACACCCCAGATACCCTTGGGGACCTCTTGTCCACCATGGGTTGGGGCGACAGGCCGTGGGAAGGGGAGATGCCCTCCAGCGGCTGTGGGGGAGGGGCAGCCAGCATCCAGTGTCTATGAGCACCGGGTTGTGGAGGGCGGGGTGACTGGCTACCTGTGAGGGTCTGCACTTGCCGATGTCAGGGTCCCTGTGCCTGATGGAGCAGGACAGTACATGGAAAACAAAAAAAAGTCATGACAGGTCAAGAGAGAAACCGCAGAAGTAGGGAAAAAGCTTTACATTCAGTACTTTCAGCAGCACCTTTTCCTTCCTTTTTGTTTGTTTGTTTGTTTGTTTTAAAAGATGACTGGTAAGGGGATCTTAACCCTTGACTTGGTGTTGTCAGCACCATGCTCTCCCAAGTGAGCCATGGGCTGGCCCTTCCTTCCTTTTTGAACAAGGAGCCAACATTTTGTTCTGCACTGAGCCCCACAAATTATGTCGCTAGTCCTGGTCCACAGCGGCCCCTGCAAAGTCTTACTGGGGCCATCCAGGTACAGTTTCAAGAGGCACTGGAGAACATGTCTCCTGGTGGTGCGAGGATCCAGAGAAGTTGCGAGGTAGAGGTGGCCTCTGCATTGGGCTTTAGAGGCAGATGACATTAACACCTGCAGGACTGGGGGAGGGCGCAGTGTGAGGAAAGGCACAGGGGTAGGAAACGTAGGGCCTGCCCAGGGGTTTGCAAAGGTGTGGTCTGGCTGCAGCACAGTGGGGAAATAGGAACCCTGGGAGATGGAGCAGGAAGGTGGGTCTGGGGGCAGGGGAGACCCAGGAAAGGGAACCTGAGGCTGGGAGGGGGTAGGGTTGGGCTTCTCATGGTGTTTATACAAGTAACAAGTACAGTTTAGTCTGTAAACTTAGAGAAGCCAGGGGCTGAATTTCAGCAGTGTAATTCTAAGAGAAGAGAATGAGACCCCCAGGGCGGAGTGCAGAGAGCACACAGCGGGAGAGAGGCCAGAAGTGTGTTATCCAGGCCAAGAAAGAAGGATCTAGTGCAGTTGCTGCCACGATTTTTTGATCAAGCACCCATCGAATACTTGTGAGCAGGAGGGTAGGGTGAGGAGGAAAGAGGAGGTTGTCCCCCCACAGAGCGCCTCTCCCATACAGCGCGGTGCCTTGTCCCCGTGGGCCATAGGAAGAAAGAACAGCAGTTACAGGTAAAATGAACACCATTTATTAAGTGCCTGAGGAGCCGGGCAGGCCCTGCACTGGGGCCCTCTATGGCCTCATCACTAACCCTCTAGAGCCCTTGCCAAAGACTGGCCCGGGGCCTGTGCTCGGCATCAGAAGCAAAGGGCAGACTGCTGGAGGCCGAAGCCCGTGCTCTTCCCACCACACTGCACTGCCCCCCACACACGGGGCCTCAAAATTCAGCCCCAAGTTGATCAAACCTGTTACTATTTGGCATCACACATGTGGTGACCGCACATCCAGCCTGTGCAAGGTGGTCTGACTCTCGCAGAATTTTATTCTTTTCATTAGAGCATAAGGTCAAGTGGTGTAAAGTCCGCAGCACTGGCTAGATTTTCTATATGAATGCAATTGCAAACCAGAGAGGAATTATTTGTCAGACTGTGTGTCCTGATTTTTTTTTTTTTTTAAAGATGACCGGTAAGGGGATCTTAACCCTTGACTTGGTGTTGTCAGCACCATGCTCACCCAGTGAGCTAACCGGCCATCCCTATGTGGGATCCGAACCCTTGGCCTTGGTGTTATCAGCACTGCACTCTCCCGAGTGAGCCACAGGGCCGGCCCGTCCTGATTTTTTTTTAATTGACATATGACAAACTGTATTTATGGCATAGAATGTGAAGTTTTGATATATGGATATATGGTGAAATGTTTAACTCAAGCCAATTAATATGTCCACCATCTCATATACTTATTTTTATGATGAGAATATTTAGAATCTTCTCTGTTAGCAATTTTCAAGTATACTATACATTATTATAAATTATAATCCCCTTGCTGTATGATAGATCTCTAGAACTTATCTCTCCCGAAACTTTAACCATCTCTCCACTCCCATCCCCACCCCCGCCTCTGGGAACCACTATTCTATTGTCTGCTTCTATGAGTTCAAATTTTTAGATTCCACATATAAGTGAGATCAAGAGGTATTTGTCTTTCTGTGTCTGGTTTATGTCACTTTAATGTCCTTCAGGTTCTTCTGTGTTGTTGCAAATGACAGGATTTCCTTCTTTTCTGAGGCTGAACAGTACCACGTTGTGAATACATACTACCTTTTCCTCATCTATTCAACTGCTGATGGTGTGTCCTGATTTTTAGGTTTGGAGACTGTGGTCATCCTTACGTCTGGGCCAGACTTCCAGAGGGACTGGGGTGCTGGAGGGGGTGGTGAGGGCCCCACACGTTGGGAATTCAAGGGACTGTTTTTCACCCCAATGAGTATTTTTGAGCCCCTGGCTTCTGTAGGTCTTTCAGTCAGGGCCTCCCTCTTTGGAGGGTTGGGGGGACATCTAGGCCTTGGGAAGAGAGACCTACTTTCCTTCTGGAATGTAATATTTAAAAACTCAGCACATTTGCATGTTTTCTGCATCTAAAGCATTTCTGGGAAGCGCTACTATTTTTAATTTTTAGTGTCTCTTAAACTAAGGAATTGGGCCTCGGCATTTCTATACAATTTGAATTTATTTGCATTCAGCCCAGCTTGAAAGAAGCTCTGTTTCCTCTGCTTGGGGACTTTGCAACCTGGGCAGGAGAGCCTCCTGGGAGTAGCTGCAGGTGCCCACCAGAGACTGGAGTTCACTGTGGAGCCTTTGCGAAGCCTTTACTTAATCTCTCCTCCAGTCCCCCAGGAGGCAATTTCCAACAACCCAGCCCTGTGTAGATGTGGTTTTTGCCTTTTTAAGGACAGGAATAGGCATACCCTTGAACACCCTTTACAATGACTGGAAGATCAGGCTGGATGCCCTGCAGGACTAAGAGAGGAAGGCCAGAGGCTCCTGGAACATGCAGGTCCTTGTGTTTGGCTCTGCTGGCTCCTGTTGATGATGTTCTGCCCCGAGGTATCACTTCACACCCATCTGGTCTTCCACCTGGTGCCTAGTCTGAGGTGACAGTGTTTGACAGTGTTTGACAGCTTTGCCATTAGGGAAGTCTCAGTTTACCTCATCTGTAGAAGAAGGATTCCAGTTCCCTCTTGATGTGAGATTAAGGAAATGAGAGAACATGGGAGAGCTCTCATGGTGAGGCCTGCCCTGGAGTGAGTGGACCGCCCCAGATGGGGAGTGCCTCAGTGTCCCCACCCATCAATGGAGATGGTTATATTTCCTTCACAAGCTATTCTTGTGAAATGCAAATAAAACATTTCATGTAGAAGCATCTGCCTAATAAATGGAGGTAGTTATTTCCCCACTGCTGACCATGGCTCTTTGTCATTTCTTTTCTCATTCATTCGGTAATGTTTGTTGAGCTCTTACCACACACCCAGTCTCTGTCCTAGGCTCCAGGGTGCAGCAGCGAGCAGAACAGACAAGGTTTTGGAGTTCCCATGCCAGGGCAGGGGGTGGGGAGTGGGGAGTGGGCAGAGAGATGACTTTAAAAGCATAGTTGTTTAGTATGTCAGATGGTGATGTGTGCTATGGAGAGAGAGTAAAGCCAGACCCGAAGGGGACAGGAAGACAGGGGTCAGGGTAGAGTTGGCATTTTATGCAGGGTGATCAGAGGAGGCCTCTTGATAAGGCAAAATCTAAGGTGAGGGAGCAAGCCCGGTGATCATGTGGGGAAAATGGTCCCAGGAAGAGGGAGCCAGAAAATGCAAAAACCCCAAGGCAGGAATGTGCTCCGTGCATCCGAGGAAGAGCAGGAGCAGTGTGGCTCAAGCGAGGGCGTAAGGGGAAGAACAGGAGATGAGGTCAGTGGGCGCAGCGGCACAGACCTCAAGGCAGGAATGTGCTCCGTGCATCCGAGGAAGAGCAGGAGCAGTGTGGCTCAAGCGAGGGAGTAAGGGGAAGAACAGGAGATGAGGTCAGTGGGCGCAGCGG
Organism: Galeopterus variegatus; assembly: GCF_000696425.1. Lineage (NCBI taxonomy): Eukaryota > Metazoa > Chordata > Mammalia > Dermoptera > Cynocephalidae > Galeopterus > Galeopterus variegatus. Next base: position 129,113 of record NW_007730791.1, on the reverse strand, counting down.
CACAGACCCGATAACCAAGGCCTGTGGCCATTGTTAAAGACTTGGGTTTTTACTTTGCATGAGATGAGAAGCCGCAGAAGGGCTCTGAACACAGGAGTAATATGATTTGACCAGCTGCTCAGTGGAGAGCAGACAGTTGAGGTAAGGGCAGGGGCAGGACGACCAGTTAGGAGGTGTATTAGTCTGTTTTTGTTGCTTATAACAAAATACATGGAACTGGATCATTTATAAAGAAAAATGACATTTATTGCTTACAATTTCCACAGCTGGAAAGTCCAAAGTCCATCTGGTGGTGGCAACAGTGACCCAAGGTTCTCACATTGCAAGATGGTGGAAGCAGAGAGAGCAAAGAGAGTCAGACAGACAGACAGACAGACAGACAGACTCTCCTCTTCTTTTAAAGCCCTCCAAACCATGCCCAATCACCATTTTTAATCCATTCACTACTGCATGGTCCTACAATCCAGTCACCTCTTCAAGGCTCCACCTTTCAATTACTATAATATGATTTCCCACCCTGTTAACAGTCACAGTGAGGGCTAAGTATCTAATACATAAAACTTGGGGGATGCAATTCAAGCTTCAGTGAGTTTTGGGGGGACATAATTCAATCCACTATAGGAGGCTACTGCAATAATCCAGGTGAGAGATGCTCGTGGCTTGGACCACATCAGAAAGAGTGGTAAGAAACACTGGGTTCTGGGTATATTTTGAAGGTAAGCCAACATGATTTACTAATTGATTGCATGTCGGGCATGGGGGGAAGAGAGCACTCCCAAGTTTTTCACCTGGGCAACAGGAGTTGCCCTTTTCTGAGATGGAGAAGACCAAGAGCAATATATTAGAGGAGCAGGAGATGCAAGATTTGGCATGCCCATTAGACATCGAAGTAGAGAGGTCAAGTTGCAAGTGAGATATAGAAATATGGAGTTTTATGTAGAGGTCTGGGCTAGAGATCTAACTTTGAAGGTTATTCAGTTCTTGAGACTGAATGAGGTCGGCAAGGAGTGATAGAAGAAAGGCTCAAAACCTGGGCCCGGGGCACTCCAATGTTTATGGGCATAAAGACGTGAGGAGGGGTGGTCAGAGAAGTAGGGGGAGACCCCAGGGGCCTGCATGTCCAAACCAGGAGAGTGTCAGGTGGGTGGAGTGAGCTACTCTGTCAAGGAGGCTGCTGATGGGTCACGTAACATAAGGTATGAGAATTGCCCATCGAATTTGGCGACTGGAGGTCCTCAAGGGTCTTGACGTGAGCTGTTTCAGTGGAGTGAGGTGACAAAAGTCAATGGGTAGAAGTTCAAGCAAGAGAGGAAGGAAAGGAATTGGGCACATTAACTGGATGCCTCTTAAAGAATTCTGTCTACAGGAGAGCAGAGAAATTTAAAACTTCCAGTGAAAAGATTGTGGGGTTTTTTGTTTTGTTTTGTTTTGGCTACCTCTTATGTTTTGTTTTGCTTTTTAATTTCTAATTTTATTGCATGGTGGCCAAAGAATAAGGTTTGTATAATTTCTGATTTTTGAAATGTATGGAGATTCTCCTTGTGGTCAAATATATGACTAGTTTTGTAAAAAGACTGTAGGCATTTGGAAAAAAATGTACTCTCTATTCGTTGGGTACAATGTTCTATTTATATATAAAATAGGTATATTTCAGAATTTTATTGTGAGGTGCACTGAGGCATATGACTAGTATCTCTTTTTGGTGGACTGTAACTTTTAACAGTTTGAATACTCCCTGTTTACCTTGATACTTTTTATTTTAAATTGTTGTTTCGGATATTAGTATTGCTACACCTGTTTTTTATAGTGATTACCTGATATTTGTTATTACCTAATAAACAGCAATTTACTTGTTTTTGTAGCAATTACCTAATATTTGATACCCATTTAGGTGGTATATATTTTCCTATTATTTTGTTTTCAAATATCCTGAGTAATTTTGTTTTAGATATAACTTTTAGAAACAGCATATGGCTCAGTTTTTTTTCTTTATCTAAATTGAAATTCTATGTCTTGTAATAGGCTAATTTTTTTTTCCTTTTTTTTTGTCTTTTTTTTTCATGACCGGTAACAGGATCGCAACCCTCGGTGTCGTGCCCGCACCACGACCGGCAATGGGATCGCAACCCTCGGTGTCGCGCCCGCACCGCGCTCAACCAGTGAGTGGACCGGTCTCTATATGGGATCCGAACCCTCGGCGGGAGCGCCACTGCGCTCCCAAGCGCCGCACTCTAGCAAGTGCGCCACCGGGCCGGCCCGTAATAGGCTAATTTAACCTATGCATGGGTACTGTTATTATGTATATGATTAGATTTATGCCCATCACATTATTTTATGTTTTCTTCTTATCATATTTTCTTCTTTTTCTTTTTTTCACTTTCTCTGTTTCTTTTACTTTTTTGTCTTTACTTCAGCTGACCAACTTTTTTATTCCATTGTTTTTCCTTTTGTGGGTTAGCAATTATACTCATATATCCTATTTCTATTCTTCCAGTGGTTATAATTAAATTTTGAAGACATGTACTTAAACATAATTTTCTACAATATTTTGAAGTAATCTAGATCAGAGGTCAATGAACTACAGCCTGTGGCCAAATCTGGCCTGCCCCATTTTTGCATAGCTAGGAAGGTTTACATTATTTATATTTATATTTTTAAGAGAATGAAAAAAATCAAAAGAAGAATTATATTCTATGACACATGGAAGTTATTTAAAATTCAAATTTCAGTGTCTGTAAATAAAATTTTGTTGGAAGACAGCCATGCAATTTATTGATATATTGCCTATAGCTGCTTTTGTGCTACCATGGGAGACTTGAGTAGAGACAGAGACTGTATGTCCCACAAAGCCTAAAATATTTGCAATCTGGCCCTTTACTGAATAAGTTTGCTGGTTTCTGATCTAGATGTATATCTCTCCCTCCCTGCCCCAAACAAGATAAGAATTAATACAGAGCTTAATTCTTCCTTCCAACCAAGCTTTACTCCATGCCACTCCTATGCTGTATTCATTTGGGATTTTAGTCCAGAAACTGGAAGCAACCCAAATGTCCATCAACAGATAAATGGACAGATTGTGGTACATCAATACAATGGAATGCCACTCATCAATAAGAATGAACTCTCGATACATACAACGAGACGAATGAGTATGAAAAGCATATTGCTAAGTGAAAGAAGCTAAATGCAAAAGGCTATGTACTGTGTGCTTACATTTATGAGACATTCTAGAGAAGGCAAGACTAGTGATAGGAAGCAGATCTGTGGTTTCCAGGGGCAGGTGTACGGGAGAGGTTATTGGCTGCAAAAGAGCATGAAGGAATGTTTCGGAGTGAGAAAAATGTTATATCATGATTTTGGTGGTGGTTATACAACTGTACATATTTGTTAAAACTCATCCAAAAATTAAAATTGGTGAATCGTATGTAAATTAAAATTCAATAAAGTTAATTTTAAAAACAAAGTTTTTAAAAATGTTACAGATAGGAAGAATAAGTCTGGAGTTCTAGACTAACTGGACCTAATGGTATTATATTGTATATTTTTAAATAGTTAGAAAAGAGTAATCACCACAATGAGAAAATAAATGTCCAGGGGATGGATATGCTGTTTACCCTAAGTGAATCATTGTACAATATAGGCATGTATTGAGAAAACATACTGTACCCACAAATATGTACAATTAAATTTTTAAATTAGATAAATAAATTAATAAATATCCATTCTAGGCAAAACTAATCTTTAGCGGGGGAAAATCTATGATGGAAAGGGGTCTGAGAGAACTCTCCGGGGTGATAGTGACATTCTACGTCTTGATGGGGGCTTCCATTACACAGATTTAGTGCATTTGATAAAACTCAGATAATGCATGCTCAAGATCCGTGCATTTCATTGTACATAAATGTTACGTCAAAGAGAATGCATCAAATATTGAACTCTGCTTAATGATATGCATGCTTGAATATTTAGGGGTAGGTGTATTGAAGTCACAATTTATTTTGAAATATACCAAAAATAAGATGGATTAATAAATGGCTAGATGGACAGATATATGATGAAGCAAGTATAATAAAATGTTAATGGTAGAATCCAGGTGGTGGATGTTCTCTATAAAATTAAAGTGAAATACCTGTTCTGCCTTGTAGGAGGTTTGTGGTGACATGGAGTGGTTGTATGGGCTTGGCACCTGGACCCAGACTTTTTATCTCATGTATAAAGAAATAATATTAAAATATATTTATGTGGGGCACATATCTTACTGTGCTCACCTTCTCTTCTTCAAAAGCCAAAGACATGACCGACCCATGTATGGCCTAGTTTGAACCAGCAGCTCGCCTGGTCCTTCCTGTTTTCCGACATGTGACCTTCCATACAGGCCCCTTCTCTCTAAGTCTGAGAGAATTACAGGAGTGTAAGTAGTCCCCCGGGACCTGGTTCACGACTGGAACCCTGGAGATGGCCACTGGCAATGTGAGAACTTCTGAAACTCAACTTGGAGCCAGTGCCCTAATGGAAGAGTAGTGGGGTCCTGATATGTTAGCACTGGAAGGGGCCTTAGACACCATTTTACAGATAAGAAACCGAGGTCCGGCCAGGGGAAGTGGCTTGCCCAAGTCCACACAGCTCGGTGATAGCAGTGGGTTCCACACCCCTACTCTCCCGACTCCCAGCCCGATTTGGGCTGCAGCCAATCTGACGGTTTCTTGAGAGGCAGTGGTGGGAGGATTCCCAGGGTTTGGGAGGTGGTAACAGCTTCATCATGAGTGAGACCTGGATTCAACCTTGGCTCTGTGACCTTGCTCAAGTTAGCCTCTAAGATTGGGTTTCCTCAGCGCTATAAGAATAATAATATCTTCCTCCTCAGGGTTGTGAAGCTTAAATGGAGCATTTTCTCTGGAGCCATGTGCACAATGCCTAGACCTCGTAAGCGCTCACACCACAGGAACTCTATTAATAGTGTTCCTCTTAAGTGCACTGAACTGAGAAACCAGATTTTGACTCTAGGGCTACATTTACTAGCCGTGACTTTAATCCTCATGACAATCCCCAAGGTGGTGGTATTTTACATATTTTACAAATAAGGAAACTGATATGCATGGCCAACCTCAAATCTTCAAATCCGGATCAAACACAAATATTGTTTTTTAGTAATTGTCTTGGCAGGGATGGTCTCAGCAGAGTTACCAGTAGGCAGTTTATTTTAGTACCTCCTTCATCTCTTTCCAATCTTCTGTCCTCCTCGCCCCACCAAGTTGGTGTGGAGATGGGGAGGTAGGGCACCCTCGGAGGTTGCTGGGTGGTAGTAACGCAAGAGGGAACCACATTTCCCAGGCACTTTCGGGGTAATCTAGAAAGTTCCCCAGTTTTTCAGCTCTGGCAGACAAATTCAGCCAATACCTAGACAGGATTCATGCACATCCCTAAGAAAGTGGCACTGACCGCTGGCATCTGCCCCACCTGGGAGCTTGTGAGGAATAACAATTCTGTCCCCTACCCCCACCCAGGCCCACTGAATCAGAGTCTCTCGGGGTGAGGCCCATGAACACATATTTTAACAAGCTCTGCAGGGGCTTATTAGGCACAGGAGAGTCTGAGAAGTGCTATTCTAAGGGGCCGATCAGAGGACATAGGAGTGGGACCAGTCTATTCTTGCCCTTCCCCCAAATGGGACCACCGATCTGTGCCGAGGACTAAGTAGGACTGAACAGGGGAAGTCTCATTTTTAAAATGTATTTCCTCATTCTTTTTACTCGCACAGCTCTCTTCCAACATGTTTTTTCACCTTCAACAAAATTCCTAAATGGAAATGATGGATGTGGTGTGTTCGGCAGCATGGAAAAAATCAGAGGCGTATGGAATGGGTTTGTACCTGGCGTGATGGAGCCGGGCAGGGAACAGCTCTATTGGGAGGACCTTGGCAGGGTGGGATGTAGACTCAGACTAGAGGTAGGCCCCAGCCTGTGCTAAACAAACAAAAAAAAAAAAACAAAAAAATGCCTGTTAGCTGCTGCCATTTTCCCATGTTGTGGGAAGACCACAGACCAGAGGCAGACAGGCCTGGCTCCCAACCCTGTTCTGACACTTCCTAGCTGTGGGACATTGGGAGGGTGACTGGGCTTCTCTCAGCCAAAGGAATTATGTATGTTAGAGGGCCTGGCACATAGGGGCATTCAACACAGGTTGGGTAACCCCCACTTTGGCACTTGTCACGAAGCAGGGAGGGGCAGTGCAGGACCTGAGCCAAGCAGCCCTTCTGTGAATGTGTCCATCACACAGAGGACTCCCAGGGTCCCTGTGTCAGGCCCTCTCCAGAGAGAGTCAGGGTTTGGTGTGACTCCTCTACCCCAGGGACCATGCCCCAGCCTGGGAGACTCACTGTGTGGCCACCTTCTGGATGAGCAGAGACCACCCTCCCTTCCCCCAGAATCTGTCCTTCCTGCTGTCCCTGCACCTCCACCCCTGGGTCCTTTTCACACACTAGCCCCTGTGCCTGGCCTTTGGTGTGAGGCCGGGCCTTCTGGGCCATGTCTGTCTCCATGCTGGTGAGCAGGCAGGGCGGGAGGAGGTGAGGGTGGGCTGGGAGGAGAGTTCCTCCACATCTGAACAGCCCTCATTAGAACCAGCATCAGGTGACACACCTATGCCATTGGACGTTTGATCGAGGAAAACTAAACCTCCCCGCTTGAACTTCTGCTGTGCCTTGTTAGGTGAAAGTGATATCTGTCTCCTCCCCAGCTGCCAGTTGCATTTGGAAAGCCTCGTAGTTCCCAGGCTCCAGGAAAGGGAGTGTGGAGGTGGAAAACCCCTGCCTCTCCGCACTGTCACTGTCACTGTCACAGTGCTTCACCTAGCACGCCCTCAACTCTGCTCAATCGCACAGCCGCTCACTCGGGGAGTTCCTCCTTTTCCTTCCACTTGTGCCCATAAGGACCTGGGTCCTTAAATAAGGATTCTATTATATGCTCAAGGGGATGGTTTGTGAGGACCCACCCCACTCGGCCTGTCCCCACAGCTGAGGCTCAGGGCTTGGTGGAAGCAGGCAAAGCCACCTGGCCCCACGGGAGCCTGCAGAATTAGCCATACGTTTCCTCAGCAACCACCACCTCAGTGTGCTTTGGCCTAAAAACTTGTCATATGTTCTCAACACACACACTGGTAGAACCCTCAAAGCCAGTTCCAGTCCAGACACACTGCAGAATTAGCCATACGTTTCCTCAGCAACCACCACCTCAGTGTGCTTTGGCCTAAAAACGTGTCATATGTTCTCAACACACACACTGGTAGAACCCTCAAAGCCAGTTCCAGTCCAGACACAGCTTGCGGAACGGAGATGGAGATAGCGGTGTAAAAGATCCGAGAAGTTTCCAACAACACGGTTGATGTTCTCATCCTTCTGCCCAGCCCCAGCTCCTCCCACCGCCCTCACCTGTATTTTATTTCCATCTGTCTATTCCAGCACCTACTTCTCATCACTCCCAGCTCAGATGACCTTCAAACTCCATCGCCAGAGGCAGAAACTGCGAGAGTCCTAAATACAGCTGGAAAAACATTCTGGAGTTTTTGCATGTGGCAGTGAATATCTCACCTCTTAACCAAACGTGATCACTGCCAGGGAGAACCTCGCTCCGAATCTGGCCTCCTGCCCAGCCGGGTCCAGTGCCAGGGTGTGGCTGGCACAAGATTAAGCTCTGTAATGTATTAGCAGTAGAGTTGCATTTAATAAAAGCCAAAGAGCTTCCAAAATACACATGTTGGAGGAAAAAGAAGCAAGTCAGAGCTCAGTAGCCAAGCAGAGGCAGAGGATGGGGTGGGCAGTGGGGGGTGTGTGGATGATGTTTCTCTTAGGACCAGGGGCCCCAGGTCCCAAAGGGAGTGGAGGGAACTTTGCTAGGACTATAAGGCAGTAGCAATCAGTTAACGTGTTCCAGAGAAGTGTATTGGCTCTGTTCTAGACACTGGGCTATAAAGATGTGCACCAGAGATGGCTGAATACAAGGCAAACGTTTTTTTTCTGAAAATTATCCCTCAGAAAAGACTGATCCAAGTAGTCTTATATTGGAATCTTTAGCCTCCATCCTCCCTCCCTCTCTCCCTTTTTTCTTTCTTTGTTCCCTTCTTTCTTTTGGTTTTTCTCCTTCTCTCTTTCTCCCTTCCTTTTTTCCTTCCTTCCTTTCTCTCTCTCTCCTTTTCTCTCTTTCCCTTTCTCCTTTTCTCCCTCCCTCCCTTCCTTTATTCATCTTTTTAAGTAATGACATCTGTCTGAGAAAGACAGCCTGAAATGACCTCAAACAATGCTACATTTATAAAGGTCACCTGATGACACTGGTGAGAAAACTAGGCAAAGAAATTTGAACACAGATTTAGTAAGTCTCCCTTGGGGTGTGGCCTCACAGTGCAAAGAGTGGCATGTTTTTGTAAATAAGGCTTTAAAGATCATTTTAAAAAGCAAGCTCTGGAGATGAGAAATATATACCTTCTGGGTAAATGGGGAGAAAAACCATCCCAACGTGATGGGAATGGGTAATTGTGGTTTGGGTTAAAATTTCTAATGTCGGTGTCACATGCAGGTTCAGAAAATGCTGTTAGATGGGACCGGTGTTGGGGGAAATAGCTAGGCCCCTGTTCCTGCCTCAGTCTTGCTTAGTCATTACCTGGAAACACCTTGAGAAAAGCATGACCTTGCCTCACCATGGCACATTAAAAATAAAAAAAAGAAAGAAAAGGAAACTATAGCCCTAATCACAGCAAAAACTTACAGGCAACAAAACAAAACACACAAAAAACACTATTAGCAAATTGAATTCAATGATGCTTTAAAAGGATTATACATAAAGAAGAGAATCTATTTTTTTTTTTGTCTTTTGTCTTTTTCCGTGTCTGGCAACGGATCGCAACCCTCAGTGTCACGCCCGTACTGGACCGGGACCGGCAACGGGATCGCAACCCTCGGTGTTGCACCCGCACCTCGCTCAGCCAGTGAGCGGCCAGTCTGCATGTGGGATCCGAACCCTCGGTGGGAGCGCCGCCGCGCTCCCAAGCGGCGCACTGTAGCAGTGCGCCACCAGGCCGGCCCCTTTAGCAAACATTCTATTCAATGGTGAAAAATTAGACATCCCCAGAAAAATCAGGAACAAGACAAGATTTCCCGCTATTACCATTACCAATTTATCTAATGGTCTACTAGTAACCCTAACCAATTCAATCAGAAAAAGAAAAAATATGAATTTAAAAATTACCAATCATTTTTCTAAGATTATGGTGATGGTTGCACAACTCAGTCAATATACTAGAAACCATTGATCTGTATCCTTTAAATGGATGAATTCTACTGGTGTGACTTAGGTTTCTATATATATATGTTATATATGTATCTGTTTAAAAAAATCATCGTTATCAGCTACATGATTGTCTACTTAGAAAATCAAAGACAATAAACTTTAAAATGAGTAAAAGTGAAGGAGTTTAGAATGGTGGCCAAGTACAAAAACAACATATAAAATCATATTCCATATACCCCAACAATAGCCAATTTTGAAACATCACAGAAAAAGAATTCCATTTGCTATACACAGAAAGACTAAATACCTAAGGAGAGGCCCAATAAGAAATGTGGAAGACTTAAAATTTTAAAACTATACAACTTTACTGATGGTCATAAACTGAGGTATAAAACAAGGCTATCCAGTGTTCCTGGACCCCAACTCCCCTTCAGGGATGGCTGGGAGTGGGGGCGGATAGAATTCCCTTTAGAAGAGCCTGTGGACATCACAGGGACAACCAAAACTGTGACTGTTCCTGGACCCCAACTCCCCTTCAGGGATGGCTGGGAGTGGGGGCGGATAGAATTCCCTTCAGAAGAGCCTGTGGACATCACAGGGACAACCAAAACTGTGAGTGAGAAAAATGTGACTAATGAATTATTTTAAATGCTTTGCACAAAGTCTGGCAAATACAGGTAGTGAGCATTCAACAAATATTAATTATTTTTCCATGTATATTCCTTGTGCAACCAGAACTCAGGGTCACAGAAATAGAAAATCGGACTTGATGCTATGGTGTTGGCTGACTGACTGGGATGGCAGACAGGCTTAGCAAAGAGCCTGACATTTCCTTGAACTAAATATGCCACTTAGAGATGAGGGGATCTGACTGGCTGTACGAGCTCACAGGAAAACAAGTTATTAAAGTTCAGAGATGGAACTCACTCAGTGTGTGTGTTTGGGAGCAAGTGGGGAGCTATTTCAGTAGGAGTGAGCAGATCATGAGACCCTGGATTCTCTCATGTTCACCCGCAAACACTCCAACTCAGGGATCTGCTATAGCTCCCTTCACAAGGCACCTTATGCTCAAACTCCTCTCCAGCCATTCAAGGCTTTCCACAATCTGGAGCCACTGGTGGACAATGCTGGTGCTCAGCTTGGATCCCCTCCTTTTTTTTTTTTTTAAACCATTTTTGTCCTCCCCACCCCCACCCCGCCTAAAAGCCAGCACCTGCAGCTCATTATCAAAGGACTATCCTCAGCCTACGGAGTGCTGGAAGTGCCTGGGAATTTACTTTTCTCCCCAAATTACTAGGGTGGTACAGGACTGCAGGGGACTCTGGGCCTCTGCTCCAGTGCTATAGCTGACTTCTGTTATAATAGGTTGGAGTCTGAATTAGGGTAAAGCTAGCTGCTGTAACAAAAATGTAAAGTAACTCAAGGATAAATGCAGCTTATTTTTCAGATAAAAGTCAAAAATGGGTATTCCTGATTTGTGGGTGCATCTCCTTTAAGTGGGGATTTGGGGCCCAGGCTCCTTACCTCTTATGTTTTGCCAGCTGCAACACGTCTTCCAGAATCATGGTGACAAGTTGGAAGATGTAGAAACACTGCAAAGGCATATGCATGAAAGATTTGGGGGCTGGCCTAGAAGCAATAAACATCACTTCTAAAAGCCAGGAGGATGGAAAATGTAGTCTAGCGGTTGACCCAAAGAGAAGAGGAAATGGGTTTGGTGAGCAGCTAAATAACCTCTGTACTGCGCCTGTGCCCCGTTAGTTGTTAAATATTTTGGATACCATCCCTGGTCAGAGGACATGAATTTGAGGCTTGATGCTGCCTCTTAATAGTTGAGAGAACTTGAACAAGTTTTTTTAAGCTCTCTGAACCTCAGCTTTTTCATCTGAAAACGGGGATCATAATAATTACAATAAACAACACCTTCAGGGTTATTTGGAATTATACAAAGGATTGTGTGAAGGGAACTTATAAACTATAAAGTCCCATAGAAATGCTCTTTTTCGTTCACTCTACGTAAAATGAACTTCCTTCTCCCTTCCCTTTTTTTAAAATTCTAGCTACCTTTCAAATTCTGGGTCTAATTCCCTGGTAAGAGTGCCAGACTCTGCTATCCTAGCAACTGTGGCCCTTTGGGGTCTTGGCACCACTGAAAAGAAGACGAAAACCAGATAGATTTGAAATTTTTATTACTCTGGGGAAACCTATGAGCAATTCCAGCCACTGAACATTTATTCCTAACTCAAATGTTTGCTTCCTCTCCTGGTGAGCTTTTGGCAGTTTGTGGTACTCTTCTCCAAAGCACTGAGGATTCGGCGCCTTCCTCTTGGCCAATGGGCATACAAATCCAACAACTAAAAAGGTGAAAAACTCAGCTTAAGAGACATGGAGAAGTGGTTAGAGGACTATGATATTGCTTCAGGCCGGAGGAGCTATGACTTCAGATCCTCCAAAATGTAAGTGGGGCGGCCAGAGCACCTCTCTAGTCCTCATTAAAGTACCCTGAACAATTACCTCTTTCATAAAACATGCTCAAACATTTCCAGCCCATAACGTTCCACTTTTCCCAGAGGATTGCATTTCACAGATGCCACATGATACAGCTCCCACTTACTCTCCAAAGTCCTTCTTTTGTTAGTTTTGCCTCTCACACAGATTATAAGTTACTTGAGATCTGGGACGGTGTCCTTTGATACCACACTATAGATATGGCAAATTATCAGTAAAAATTTGTTAATCAAGGACATTCCATGGGGAGTATCATTTCCTAGAATGTGATAGTCATATTCCTGATCCTAAGCATGCTGTATAACCATTAAAATATCAGAATCCTTGAAATGTGTTCTTGGGCATTTGTCCACTCAGGTTAGCACCGACCCAACCACATGGCCCCACTCAGAACTGAACAGGAAATGGGTGGATCACAGAAGGGTTTTCATTAATTCATTTGGCAAATAATTATTGGGTTTCAAAACTGCTCTCAGAACCTGCAAGGAGCTTAAAGAGAAAAAGGATATATGTCAGATAAAGACCCACTTTTCCAGTCTAGTAGAGTGAGACCAGGTTATAGGCAAACCAATAAAGTTGAATAAAGGAGCAGGCAAGAGATTTAGAACCAAGGCCAGCAGTAGGCAACTTTAGGGACAGGCATGTGGGAACATGACCCAAAAGGAGGCCTAGAATTGAGAACAGATTTCAACAGCTGTCTATACTTATCACCCTGGCAAAGTTTTAAAGATTGACAACACCAGGCGTTGCTAGGGTAGGCAAAGCTGACTCTCACATATTGCTGGAATAGTGTAAATTCGTGCCAACCTTTCTCTACAGCAATATCACAAAATGTGCCAACATTTAAAATGTATATCCATATGACTCAGCAATTCCAAGCTAGGCATTTATCTTGTGGGAATGATTGGACAAATGAAAAAAGATGTCGGGTACCAGCATATCGTATTTGTTATATCATGGCTTGGAGAGGGAAAATTGTAATCATTGGGTCATGCGCTCATCCCTGAACTAATCACAGTGGCCAGAGGGATCGGGTGTTCTGACTGGCCAGGCCTCAGTCACACATCTCTCTTCTGTTGCCAGAAGGTAGGGAGGACCATGATTAACTGTTGAGACATATGGACTGGGATTAGGGAAGAGGCAGTTCCCTAAAGAAAAAAAGAAAGAACACTGTTACAAGAAGACTGAGAACGGGAAAACCCGTTGACTAAGCAAGATCTGTAACTCCCAGTCCTCTGTAGAAGGAACAGCTGGTGCAGAGGAATTGACTATTCTTTCCGGAGCCTCAGAGAGCCTTTATTATAGTCTGTGATGAAACTCCACATCCTGAGAGGATGGGGAGCGGGTGGGGAAGGCCACCCCTGAAAGAGGAGACCCAGGCTTGTAAATCCAGCCATAGAAATAATTGAATAACTTGAAAGACAATTTGCAAATGCTTATAGGTGGGGCTAGGAAAGGTCCCTGACCCTAATAAACCCATGTCCTGTCCACATGTCTCAGTGAGCACCACTTGCGGCCCGGTGACCTCGGAGAAATGACTTAACCACTCAAGACTTCAGTTTTCTTATCTGTAACATTGAGAGAAGAAGCCAATCTGTGGGCTGGCTGTGAGAATGTCATGGGAGTGTGTACGTGAAAACACCTAAGTGTGTGCCCATCAGTGTGAGTGCAATCCCAGCAAGAAGGGCAGGCTGGAAGGAGCCCTCAGATTTCAACAGAATAAAAAATAAATAAACAGAAGAGGGCCGGCCTGGTGGCGCACTGCTACAGTGCGCCGCTTGGGAAGCGCGGCGGCGCTCCCGCCAAGGGTTCGGATCCCACATGCGGACCGGCCGCTCACTGGCTGAGCGAGGTGCGGGCGCAACACCAAGGGTTGCGATCCCGTTGCCGGTCCCGGTCCGGTGCGGGCGCGACACTGAGGGTTGCGATCCGTTGCCGGTCACGAAAAAAGACAAAAAGGAAAAAAAAAAAACAGAAGAGACTAATTGTGGTGGCCCCAGGAAGTCTGAAGGCCAGAGCTTTCAGATAAAGAGCAAAGGGAGCCCTGGAACAGGGGCAGTATGAGGGCTGTCATTGCACTTTCAACCCAAAACTGTTGAGGAACGGGAACATCCCCCTGGCACGTTCTTGACTGTGTATAAATGGAACCACTGTTTACTTGTATGGTTTTATTCTTCATGTTACACTTTCACTGGCTGATGAAACACTCTAGAACAGGAGCTCCTTAATCCCCTGAGGGCGAGGCTGGTGCACCCAGCCGCACCCTGTTACTCCACCCCATCCTGTGCCAAGCACACCGCAGCCTTGCTGCTGCCTCAGTGCCTCTCCTTAGGGCCAAGGGCAGACAACGTGTAGGTGGCTGCCTTGAATGACCTCACCTCAGACTCAAACCCAGTGAGACTCGCACCACCAAGGTGGCGAGAGTATGTGGCTGTGTCCAGGAGGGAAGAAGGGAAGGACACCATTGAGAAGGCATGAAGGCTGGGAGAGCACAAGACAGTCTCACTCCCCCGACCCTCACGTGCTCCAGTCTGTGTGAAAGAGCACTGGACAAGGAGCACAAGGAACCTCTGTCTGTGTGGTACTGGGCAAGCCCCTGGCCTTTCCAAGCCTAGTTCTTCATCCTTAAAATTGTGGCAATACTATTGCTGCAGGCAACTGTGCGAAATGCGGGGGGGGGGGGGGGCCGGGGGTGACAGAGCCTCCCGGGCAGCTGAGCCCCAGCAGGTGTGTGTCCTTATTACCCTTCCTCATCCATGGGGTTTTACAGTGTATCACAGCCGTGGTCTGTGTCCTGGGGTAAGAAGAGGATGGTCCACCTGGGTCAGATTACCAGGCACAAAAATGAAGCCAAGAATCAGCAGGCATCTCATAGAGCCCCAACTTGGGGTTTTCCATCAGGGAGCCAAAGGGACTGCTATAGGCATGTGGAGTCCTTTGGCTGTGGCCAGAGAGAGAACAGATGTGTCAACCAGGATGTCTCCGAGGTGTCTGCAGGACAGGAGGGAGGCCGCTCAGAAGCAGGTGTCCATGGGGTTGTGGAAGGGAATAGAAAGAACCAGGAAACAAGCAAACAGAAGGCACTTTCTTTCCCTTCCCTGGCTCCTCATTACATGTCCTGGGGCTCAGCCAGACCCAGTGTCAGAGCCCGGCCACGACCACCAAATGGCCTCACTACCCTCCCCTGCAGCTGTGGGCTCTCCCTAGAGGTGAGGCAGAGACTCTACCAGAAAGATGGTGGTGTTCTGTGGCAGACACGACGATTCCAAATGGCATTCGTGGGACAATTCCTACGTGCCTGGCGCTGTGCTTGGTGCCTGGGGAAAAAACAAAAGACAGGAGAGAAAGGATTTACTGCCACAAGCTATGCAAAACAAGCAGCTGTATTTGCACAGCCTGCCCTGCAGAGGGACTTCCCTAGGTCTAAGCCACCAAGTACCATAGGTACAACTGTGGCCCACCTTCAGCACATCGCCGTTCACTGACATCTGTGTCCAGAAGGATGACCAGGGTGACAAGAAGGTGGGGTTAACTGGAGTGTGGTATAGACCCCAGACAACACGGAGGGGGCATCTGGAGGCTGGGTTGGGTTACTTGGCCAGAGAGAAAATACCAGCACAGGACAGCAGATCCAGCAAGAGGGAGGCTGTGTCAGGAGTACAGGTGACATCGGGACCATGAGAGGTCAGGACCATGAGGTCAGGCCCGGGAGGGGAGGCAAGCTCCAGGGCCAGAGGCAGGCTGGGGGCGTGGCTAGGATGACGAGGGGAGGGGCCGGCTGCTCACTTAAGGCCCCCAGGATGAAGCGTCTTTCTTCCCTCCTCTCTTTCTCTCTGCCTCCCTCTTCCTTCCTTCCTTCCTTTGACTTAGCAACTTTTTACTGGATTATTTTCAAACAGCAGGATTTCTTGGGATTTTTGCTACTCTAATGTGCACTGTGAGTCTGAAACTCCCTGGACTATTCTTGCTCTTCGTATTCCTTGGTTGTCACAAAAGCATTTCTTCTGAGGGACAGGAGAATTTGCACATTCCAGGCATAGGCTGGTCTTGTGTTAACTTCCACTCTGGCGTCGGGTGAAACTTTGGGAGCATGCCCCCTCGCTGCCTTGTGGGACCCTCCCTGGTCTTAGCAGCAGCATGGCAGCCACCTCTGGGTGGACTCTCACCTCAGAAGAGCCACTGCATCCAGCTCTCCTGAGTTCTGTTCCCAAGCTCATGGCCACATGATTTGATCCTTTCCTCACTCAGCCTGTAGGCTCTTTTTTGAGGCATGACACCCCCCAGGGTAAACTGAGGCAGGTGGAGTCCTAGTGAACACAGATTGCCTGGGAGCTCATGCCTAGCCACCCAGGGTGGAGCCTTCCTGCTGCGCACCTCAGCCCAGCATGCTCAGCTCATCTGGATTTTCACAGACACAATGAGATCTGAAGGGAATCTTTCTAGACAACAGGCACTTTATTCTCTCTAATCCTGCTGACCACCTCCCCATCATGCTGACCAGAACTATTTAAAATTCCAATCTGAAGGGCTGGCCACTCAGCCTGTAGGCTCTTTTTTGAGGCATGACACCCCCCAGGGTAAACTGAGGCAGGTGGAGTCCTAGTGAACACAGATTGCCTGGGAGCTCATGCCTAGCCACCCAGGGTGGAGCCTTCCTGCTGCGCACCTCAGCCCAGCATGCTCAGCTCATCTGGATTTTCACAGACACAATGAGATCTGAAGGGAATCTTTCTAGACAACAGGCACTTTATTCTCTCTAATCCTGCTGACCACCTCCCCATCATGCTGACCAGAACTATTTAAAATTCCAATCTGAAGGGCTGGCCTGTGGCTCACTTGGGAGAGTGTGGTGCTGATAACACCAAGGCCACGGGTTCAGGATCCCCTTATCGGTCATCTTTAAAAAAAAAAAAATTCCAATCTGAGCCCCAGCCCCCCAGATGAAATTCATGTCAGATCTTGCCATTACCTCCCCAGCCCCAAGCACCCTCTACTGTGCTCCACCTACACACCCCCACTAGCCCCTGATGACTCCATGCTTGCAAACACCACACCTCTCCTGGAAAATCATTACTCATTCTCTTAGATCTGGAACAAATGTCAAATAGTTTGCTATTGTAATCTCTGAAGCCCTTTGCTTCACACAGGGGTCACTGTACTTCAACTGTTGATGCACCTGTCTCCCCCACCGCCACTAGAGCAGCTTGAAGGCAGGCACAGGGCTCGGTGTCTAGCAGGTCCTTATTAGAGATCTAGTGCTGAAGACAGGACAGAGGCAAGAAGCTCTAATTAGAGAAGAAAAGTACATTGAGTACCTACTATGTGCCAGACATTGTTCTAAGCTCACGTAATATTCACAACCCTGTGAGACAAGTACTGTTGGAGTCTCGCTTTACAGCTAAGGAGACTGAAGGACAGAGTGGTTAAGTAACTTACACCAGGCCTCTCAGCTGCTAGATAGTGAAGCCAGAGTGGACTTATTATTCCTGTTGTTAACCTCTACGTATATTGCCCTTCAATCTAGTAGGAATGAGATCAAGAACTAAATTTTAAATGTTTAAAGACCTTGTCCTTACTCAACCAAGCTGAGCCTCAATTTCCTCAAATGTTAAAATGAGCATAATAACAGCATTTTGTGTTACCTTTCTTGATTTTAAAACTAGACAGATCTGCTCTAATCTACAACAGCAATGCCCATGTGCCATGGCCTTGCTAGGCTTATTGATTTGAACTACTCCTGCCAACCTGAATCTCAACTGGTAAGAAATAGTATCCACAGAGGATCACCGAGAGAGTATACAGTGTATCTCTTCCTTTAGATTTTTGACCAAGCTGGACCATCAAAGTCTGTGCACTTCGAACTCTGACTCTCCCCAAAAGTGTCCCATTTGCTTTTATTGCCCCGGGGTGTGAGGCCCTCGGCTGTGCATTTGAGATGATTGGGTTTAATGCGGGTATGTGGTGGTGGATACCTGGCCTGTGACTCAGCTTTCCTTACATGAGGTGGGCATTTCTCCAACACTGATATTATCTTCACTACTGGAACAATGCTAAAATGAGGAGAGGTTTTATGATCTCAACTGCTGGTAGTAAAATTCTTCTTAGGCAGGAAATAGTGTTTGTTTGGGAAAAAATTTTGATAAGCTGTGGGGGTGGATAAGTAGGAGCTCAAGAACTGGATGCTTTTATAGGCCAAACAACTCAAGATGAAAGATGCACTGCTCTGCCTGAGACAAAGAGGGAGGAGAGAAAATTCAAAGAAGCCAGGAGAGGAAGGAACACATGCCCACGAGACAGTAGGTAAGGAACGACCAATGGCAGAGGGCCAAAGGCATCTGAAGACTACCCTCCATCTGGGCTTTCCATAAAAATCTTTGCTAACTACATTGTGTGAGAAGAATCTTTTGTAGAAGTCTAAGAAAAGGCCAAGCCTCATTCATATCTGTGGAATATTCTTAAAGCAAATGTACTTCACAGGGCCTGGTTTTCCAAAGCCTTGCAGTTTCAAATATTGACCTTGTGGAGCACTGGAGAGGACTGGAAATTTTCCTCAGGCTATAAAGTCTCTGGTGTAAGATAAAGATTTGTGGCACAGCAAGGTTGCTGGCTCAAGGACAGACTAGTTACTGATAGTTATGTAGAGATACTGAGAAATTGCTGTAAGATCACTTAATTGTCTAAGGGAATGTCATCTGGCTTGTTTCACTGAAAGTTACCAGCCTATATTGTTAAACTATAACCCCACTTATAGTTCTCTTCCTGTAACTTCCTGGTCTGGAAAATAAATGCAGGGAGAGAACCTTGATTTGGGGTTAATTTCCCAAGGAAGGAATGCCTCTCATTTGAGGGTTCCAGCAGGAGATTAACCACTTCGGGGTCTCTCACTGCTCAGAAGAGATGGGCTTTGAGTAATCCTTTGCATCTCTGTCACCCAGGGGAAGTGGAGTGACAAATCCATGGGAGGGCAAAGCAACACATATCTGAAAGCCAGGTGGTCTGGAACAGATCAAGAACCCTGACAGACTCAGCCTCCTGGGAAACAGAAGAGACCTGGAGGTGCACTTTGGACGTCCCCTGGGCCTGGAGACCTCAGCGAGCTTCCAGATTACGTTCTTGGCTTTCATCATCAGGAAACCGAGAGTGTATTAGAATTCTCTTATAATAAATGTGCAGGAACTTATGCAGAGTTACTCCCTACTATTTGGCCATTTTTTTCTCTTTCCCCTCTAGTGTGAACTTTTCTTATCTTTGTCTGCCTAGTATCCTTTCCTTTGAAACATTTTGTCCAACTCCATATAGTCTCTATAGAGCTGCCCAGTCCCACCTCCTACCCTTGTCACAAGGGTGGGCACCAGACTCAAGCTGGCCAAAGTACCCCGGGTATCTGGCCACAGGGATGGCCATATAATTCAAGGTAGGTCAAACAGAGAATTTCCTGAGGTTGATATGGGGAGAAAGTGTTCTCTTAGTTGTTTGCTAATTTGAGAGGATGTGAGTCTGAGGCTGCTGAGAGCTATCTTGCCTGTCATATGGACACAGACTTGGTTAGCTTAAGGCCAAGCAGAGGCAAGTGCTGCTGAGAGATGGAAGAAGAAACAGACCCCTGACAGTATCATTTGATTCCTAAGATCTAGCTATGCTTACAGCTGGATTCACCTCAGGATCTATTTGTAGCTGGAGCTAATAAATTCTCTCTTTTCCCACCGTGCCCTGGTTTGCATGCTGGAGACAGGGTCAGATCAGCCCTGTTCCCAATTTCAAGTCCAGAGCAAGCTTCAGTTTGAGGACAAGACCAAAGGGGCAGTGCTTATTGGTAGGAGACAGAAACCACAATGGCAAGTTCAGTTCAAAGAGCATGACCAGGCATAGATTTCTGGAGTTGGTTACTAGTTAACAAAGTTTGTAAAAATCAAATAGAACAGCTGCCCATTAGGATTGTAGGGAGTTATATTTCTGGAGAACCCTAAACTTAGCAAACAGTGATTTGTGATTGCTCAAACTCCAGGTCAAGTCCCAGACCCTGCAATGAGAAGAAGTGGCCTATAAAGTAGCACCACCTTGCCCTCCAATGGGGAGTCCTTCCCTCCACCCTTCTCAGAAGTGGCCATGGAAAGTTCTAGACAGTGGGTGTCCTTGCAATAGGAAGGGAGTTAGGGGCAACTGCACTGGCTGACCAAGGAACTGACTGCACTGCCTGGGGCTGTCCCAGTTCCTGCCCAATAGAGCAGGGAATATACCAGGGCAGCTCTACATTGTCCTCATTGCCAAATGGAAGACTTCACTGCAGTGTTTCTGTTTTTGTTTTCCCTTTATCATTGGGTCCTGGGTATGTTGGGGGTGGTAGTGATGGTGGTTAAACTTGTCTTTTAGCTGTAGGCTGCCAAATCCATGAAAGGCTGTTTTGGAACCTGATGAAGGAGAAAAACACATCACCCAGAGCTCCTGGTCTTGAGACTGGATATGACAACTAGATATAAATTTGGTTTTTAAGTTTTTATTTATATAATCATTGTATTATTGTAGGCAGGGACATTAATAGAATTGTATTTATGGAAGAAGGGTGATTTTGTTTGTCAAGCTTCCCTACCAGAAGGGACCTCTTCTCTGACCCCGTGTGGTTTTTGGAGGTTCTAGGAGTCAAGATACCCCCCATCCCTATTTCCATCTCTACAGAGGTAGGACGTAGCCCAGGATGATCAATCAGTGGACCCCATGTTTCTATTCATAGTTATTGGTTCAGTTGTGGGCATGTGACCCACTTAAGGTCAATCAGGATTGATATACGAGCATTAAGTGGGAGAGGTCTTTTTTACCCAAACAATGCTAAAGAGGTCAAAGAGCCTTTAAATTCAGCATTAGACTCTCTTTTTTTTCTTTGGCAGCTGGCTGGTAGAGGGATCAAACCCTGTCCTTGGTGTTATCAGCACCACTCTCTAACCACTGGGATAACTGGCATAGATCTTCTTTTCTTAAAGGTTCTTTAGTCATCCCACCATCAGAAGTTTTTCACCAGCTATTTCACCTCATGAAAGTTGGGAGCCTCAGACCATCAGTTTTCCTTTGACCCATGACATGAATTATCTAGACAATATGTTTTAATTTGTAAACCATAGTTTTTTTCTTGTTACTAATTAACTTCATTGTTTTTATTAGATAATGTGATCTGTATAAATGCCAATTCTTTGAACTTTCTCTACACTTGCTTTATGTACTGGTATGTGGCCAATTTTTGTAAAATATATCTTGGGTGCTTGAAAAGAATGTTTTCCTAGGGCCGGACCCGTGGCTCACTGGGTAGAGTGTGGTGCTGGTAGTGCTGAGGCTGCAGGTTCGGATCCTATCTAAGGATGGCCGGTGCACTCACTGGCTGTGCGTGGTGCAGACAACACCATGCCAAGGGTTGCAATCCCCTTACCGGTCAAAAAAAAAAAAAGAGTGTTTTCCTAAGTTGATTAGTATAGTTCCCTGTACATCAAGAATTATTTGTGTTGTTCAACTCATTGACTTTCTTACAGATTTTTTTTTATCTTCTTAGTCTGTAAATTACAAAGAGGTGTGTTAAAATCGCCCAATTTAAAAAAAAACCCAAAACCCCTCCCAATATAATGATGGATGTCAGTTTTTTCTTTTTATTCTAATTTTTGCTCTATATGCTTTTAACATATATAGTAGTATCTGCAAGTCTGGAATGTTAAGTCTGTCTGTGAAATAAATTTTGTACCAATATGTGTAATTGTCTTTATCACTAGTAATCATTTTTAACTTAAAATCTATTTTGTCTGCTATCAGTTTAGCTGCACCAGCTTTCTATTAATACAATTTGCCTGGGGCATCATTTTCCATGCTTTTGTCTTCAACCTTTCACTGTTCATATGTTTTATCTTTGTGTCTTACAGGCAACATGTAGCTGGTTTCCAATCTGGTAATCTTTGCCTTTTAACTAGAGATTTTGGTCCATTTACATTTATTACAGATTTACTTGAAATAATTTCTATACCTTCTTTCCTGTTATTTGTGTTACTTTTTATGTTTCTTACTTTCTCTGCTTTCCTGACTTCATTGTAGTTGAATTTTTTCTCTCCATTTTTTTTATTCCTATTCTTTTAGTAACTACCTTAGAAATTTTAATGAAAATATATAACAAAGTACAAAGTTGATGTCTTAATTTGGGTTGCCACAGAAGCAGACCCAAACGTAAGAATTTGAGTTAAAAAAGTTTATTTGGGAGGTGGCTTGAGAAAACATGGATAAGGGAGTAGGAAAGTGAGACAGGGAACAGAAAGAAGCAAATGAAGGATGTCTCATCAGGTTAAAAATGTAGCCAAGTAGAGCTAGATCCCAACAGGGAACTCTAGGAGACAGTGCAGAACACACCAAGGGATGAGGGAGCTAGAGTGTTTATCCATTAACTCCCATCTGTTAATGTTATCAGTTGAGGGCTGCTTCTGGGGACATTAATTTCTCAGCACTTCTAGCTTGTCCTACACATGTACAGGGGAGCCACAGTGTCCAGAGGGAGCCCTCAGGCAGAGTCCCAAATCCTGCCAGTTAGAAGTTAGGCTAGAGGCCAGAAATGGTAAGGCCCAAGGCTATACAGGCAGAGGATCAATATCATCTGCTATAGTCAATATCTTTACCCTTCTTGCACAAAATAGAAAGTCACTCTCTCCCAATTTAGATATTATTGCTGTCCAAAATTTTAGTTCTTTTTAACTACCCAAATTAAATTATTGTTATTTTGTATAGTCAGTGTTTGGATTTCTCCAGATGTTTATAGTTTTTCTTGCTCATTTTCCTTCATACACCTTGGGTTGTTCTTTAAAAATCAATTTTATTCTTCCTGAAGTATATATCCTTTGGAGTTCTACAGTAAGGATCTGCTAGAGGTAAGTATGCCTGAAAATGTCTTTATTTTGTTCTTGTTCTTCAATGAGAATTTCACTTGATCAAAATTCTACACTGACATTTATTTTCTCTCACTATTTTGACAATATCATTAAGCTGTTCATTGGCTTCTGTATTTATGTTGAGAAGTCATTTATCAGTTTGTCATTCTTTGGTAGGTAATTTTTCTTTTCTCTCTGTCTACCCTCAAGATCTCTTTGTCTTTGGTATTCCTCAGTTTTACTATATAAGTGTCTTGGTATACATTCCTTTTTATTTTTATTGCTTTGTTTTTGTTGGACCTTCTTCTTTTTTTTTTTTTTTTTCTTTTTTGTCTTTTTTTACTGACCGGTAACAGGATCGCAACCCTCAGTGTCGCATCCATACTGGGGACCGGCAACGGGATTGCAACCCTCGGTGTTGCGCCCGCACTGCGCTCAGCCAGTGGGCAGGAACCGGTCTCCACATGGGATCCAAACCCTCGGCGGGAGCGCCGCCGCACTCCCAAGCGGCGCACTCTCCAGTGCACCACCGGGCCGGCCCTTTGTTGGACCTTCTGAATCTGACAATTTGTGTCTATACCATTCAGAACTAATTCAAATGCATGTGACAGAAAACTCAAAATAATAATGGTTTATAAAAGACAGAAGATTATTTCTCTCTAGCATACAAGTAGTCAGATGTTAGGCAATCCTGGGCTGTTATGAGTCTTCCATCTTCTGTTTCACTGCCCTATAGCCCATGGCTTCCTTTCTCAAGGTTCATGTTGGCTTCTGAAGCTCCAGCCCTCACACCTACATCTCAGTCAGTATGATGGCACAAGGGAAGGAGGACTTGCTCACTCTTCTCTAGAGACTTCCCAGAAGTCTTGCACACTTCTGCTTATACTTCAATGCCCAGAATTTAGTCACACGGCCACACCTAGCTATAGGGGAGGCTAGAAATTGTAGAACTTGAGTAGGTTGCATTGATATCCCAAAAAAATTTGTGGTTCTCCTCTTGCCTGAATAAGAGTTGTAATGATCTTAACCTATTCTTATCAATCACTGTTTATTGGATGGATTGTCTATCAGTTTATCAGTTACCAGAACATAAAAAGCCACGTGTCTATCACAGTCTATCTTTTGGCTATCAAACATCCATTCTATACTCCCTTCCCACATGGAGAACATATCAGCCTTCAGAAGGCAAACCTTGAAATTCTCATCCAGTGAATCCTAGATTATATGGTGGGTCCCAAATGCCATCACAAGTGTCCTTATAAGAGTGATGCAAAGGGACATTAGAGATACACTTAAGGGAATGCAAGGGTAAGATGGAGGCAAAGATTGGAGTGATGCAGCCACAAGCCAAAGAAGCCAAGAAACGCGAGCAGCCATCAGAAGCTAGAAAAGCCAAGGAATGAATTCCCCCTGAGCCTCCAGAGGGAGAATGGACTTGCCAATTATTTGATTTCAGATGTCTTGCCTCAGAACTTCAAGAGAATAAATTTCTGTTTTAAGCTATCTTGATTGTGGGAGTTTGTTACAGGAGCCCCAGGAAACTAATACAAGCACATTTTCATTTGTTTATTGGTCATTTGTATATATTCTTTTAGGAAGTACTCATCCATGTACGTTGCCCATTTTGCTTACTGATTTTAAGGGATTCTTTTTATATATTGGGTATAAGTTGAATTGGCTTGAGTTCTGTGGGAAGCAGAACTGAGGTGGAGTTAGAAGCATAAAAGGCTTATTGTGTTGTACACATAGAAAAGGAAAGAAAGCAGGATTGGATGGGGGTGGCCATCAGACTGCAATACAGACCTGACAGCCCAACAGGGAGCTCTGGAGCAAAGAGTAATCCCATGTTGGATGGAAATAGCCAGGCCTTCATACCACTGCCTTCTTTAGTCATCGGCTGGAGAACACTCCATGAAGAACATGCCTGGTTATCAGTGCCTTTCTCATTCATTAGCCAAGATTTGCCCCAAGAAGAGCATGACCTTGGCTCAAAAGCTGATGCAGACCAAAGGAGCTAACAGCAGGAGGTTGTGAGTTCATTACACTTCCTGCAGCCCAGCAGAGGGTAATTTCCTTAAGGGGGACCTGAATGGTGCATCCAGGTTACCACATGAGTCCTATATTGTAAATACCTTCTCCTAGTCTATACCCTTTTTTCACACTTTTAATGGTATCTTTTGATGATCAGAAGTTCTTGACCTTAAGGTAGTTTGAGTTATCTTTTTTTTTTTTTTTTTTTTTTTTTTTTTTTTTTACAGTTAGTTCTTTTTGTGTCATGGTAAGAAACATTTGCCTACCCCAAGTTTTCTTCTAAAAGATTTTTTTAAACCTTTCACATTCAGACCTACAGTCCATCTGGAATTGGTTTTCAGAAATGCTGTGAGATAGGGGTCAGGATTTATTTTGTCCATTTAGCTATTCAACTGCCCTTCAAGACACCATCTTTCCCCCCTTACCCCACCATACTGCAGGTGTCATCTTTGCCTTACACTAGGTAAGTATGTATGTGCTTATTTGAAGTTTCCTGATGGCTAATGATGTTGAGCATCTTTTCATATGCTTACTGGCCATTGGTATATCTTCTTTGGAGAAACGTCTATTCAGATTCTTTGCCCATTTAAAAATTTGAGTTATTTTTTTTTTATTATTGAGTTGTAGGAGTTCTTTGTATGTTCTAAACACAAGCCCTTTATCAAATATATGATTTGCAAACATTTTTCTCCCATTCTGTGGGTTGTCTTTTCACTTTCTTGATCATGTCTTTTGAGACACAAATGTTTATTAATTTCGATGCAGTCTACTTTGTCTATTTTTCTTTTGTCAGTTGTGCTTTTGGTGTCACATCTAACTCAAGGTCATTAAGATTTATGTTTTCTCCTCAGAGCGTTATAATTTTAGTTCTGATATTTAGGTCTTTGATCCATTTCGAGTTAATTTTTATATATGGTATAAGACAGGGGTCCAATTTCATTCTTTTGTATGTGGATATCTATTTGTCCCAGAACCCTTACTGAAAATCAATTGACTGTAAATGTGGTATTTGTTTCTGGACTTAATTCTGTCTCATTAATCTGTATGTCTATCCTTATGCCACTACCATGCTGTCCTGATTACTGTAGCTTTGCAGTAAGTTTTGAAATTGGAAAGTGTGAGTCTTCCAACTTTTCTTTTTTTTCAAGATTGTTTTGGCTACACTAGATCAGAGATAAACAAAATGTCTTATTGCATAACAGATTCCCTTCTTTATAAAACAATTGTGGTTGACCATAGAATTTATTCCCCTCTGTTATAGTCAATACAGAGGATTTGACAATGACCAGTAGTTCTCAACTGGGAACAATTTAGCACCTCCTTTCCCTCCTGGGGACATTTGGCAATGTCTGGAGACATTTTTGGTTGTCACGATTGAGAATGGGGTGCTACTGGAGTCTAGTGAGTAGAGACCAGAGAAGTTCCTAAACATGCTACGGTACACAAGATAGGCCCCTGTCTTCCCCTACTCCCTGCCCCAGCAAAGATTACCTGGCCCAAAATGTCAATAGTGCCAAGGCTGAGAAACCCTGGGAAATACTTATCATGCCTTTTAAAAATTTTTCCATAGGAGTCATGAGTATAGGAGTACTCATCTAACTGTTTCTTCTAACACCTTTACTTACAGATACATTTTGAAAATGTTTATTTGTCCAAAATTAATGAAAGAGAATGAACATTACTACCATTTATTTAACCATTTGCAGCAGGGTCCAAATCCAATGGGAAAGGCATGATTTAACCATTTATTTAATCTTTTCTCTTTCAGGTTCAGTGCCACATGTGTTAATGAAGATAGCAACATGCTTTTCATCCTTTTCTCCAGAACTTTACTACTTTGGGTCAATAGTTGACATGAACTTTTCCAGAGCAAACAATAGGTACACTGCAATTTTCAAGTAAATAATACAGTTCAAAGCAGAAACCATTTAGATTGAGTTTCTAGGTATAAAATATGTAACATTTCAAAGTTGAATTTTAGCCGCTTGAACACGTCACATTGTGTTTGAAAGGACTATAATCATTTTTCCTCTGACTTTTGAAAAAACATAGAGAACCAAACACAAGTGTGTAATTCACCTTCCAGCACTGAGACTCAAGCTTCTGATAAGAAACACTCCTAGGATCACTTTCCTGGCCTCCAATACAGAATCTACCCATCTCAGCCTGTGACACCTTCACTGCAAACTTCCTTTTCAGGGAATGGGGAATTGAATAGTGACTTGAAAACTTGCTAATCAGCATCCATCTCACTTGACTGGCTACAGAAAAAAAAAAAAGTAATAATAATGCTAATAAAAATCCTCATAAATATAGAGCTATTTGACTGGAGAAGTCCCACAGTATTGAGGGATCAGGGCAGTGGACAGGGATGAGCTATAAAGCAGAGATAGAATAAGGGCTTTATCTCGATTAGTGTAGAGTGCTGAGAATGGGTCTGCAGCAGGGTCCAAATCCAATGGGAAAGGGAACAGTTCCCAACTAATGATAATCTTTATATGCCGTACTTGCTATGCCTGCTCTAATGTCCTGCTTTAGTTTGAGAAAGGCATGATTAATTGGGAAAAATTATTGGCTGTCTCATTTATACAATTTATACAGGGTTAGGAAAAAGGTCATCCTGTCTTGTTAGCAAACAAGTAGGAAAAAGTACAAATTCAGCTGCATGTTGGCCTGTGTCATCCAATTCAGCCACAACCATCACCCATTTTCTCATAACAATTTGCTGCTCTCATTTTTTCCTGTTTCTCCCATTCTGGTTGGCTAAGTACATGAGCTCCTGGTTCTCTCTTCAGGTACTGTTTTGGGATATTCCAGACCCTCCGGGGTGTGTGCCTCAGCTCCTTGGATATTGCCCTTTGGACATCACCCTGCCATTGAGTCCCCTGGTGGTGTGCTTGAGACTGAGGGTAAATGACGCCCTCAGTGCCCCGAATTCTACCTCAGGGCAAAAAATATGTATCAGAGGTAACTTGATAATTGACTTAGGAAAGGACACTCTGTTGGGCACAAACTCAACCCTGACCTTGCTGTGGCTTGAGACAGTCCTCAGACATGTATCCTGGGTAAAGTCGCCAGATAAAATACAAGACACCTAGTTAAATTTTAATTTCAGATAAATAAGGAATAATTTTTTGTTAGTGTAAGCATGTCCCTTTTCGTACAAGTATGTGCTATATTTATGTGCCAAATCTAACACTCCTACTCCTCAGCGCAGCCCACACTGGGTCCCCAAGCCGACCTGTGAGCCCCCTACCCGTGGGCCAAGGCTGGGCAGGTGTCAGCCCCCACCTCCCTCTTCCCCATGACCACTCCCACCTGGCCTGAGTGCGCATGCGCTGCGAGCAGCCCGATCACGTGCTGCGGCCCCACCGCGGGGGATGCTGGGAGGGCGAGGGCTGCCTCCCCAACGTCTGCGAATCCGAAGGGCGGGGCACCTGTTCCCAGGTCTTTGCGGCGGGATTTTCCAAACTCTGGGTGACTTTGAGGTACCGCCAGACAGCTCTAGCGACTGACCAGCAGAGACAGGTCTGGACGTCACCCCAGAGGCATTGCCAAGCACGGTCCAGCCTGGGTCCCCACAACGCCGCAGGAGCTGGAGCAGGACCGCCCATGGCTTCCCACCACCCGTGTGCTCAGGGCACCCTGCAGGAGAAACTGATTGCAGGATGTGGCAGGACATGCACAAGATGAGATGAGCCTGGAGCATCGTGTTGTGCCAGGAAGTGAGGAAGTGTTAAAACACACACACACACACACACACACACACGGCAAACCCACATTGATGGGGTATGTCAAAGGGTCGACAGGAACCAACTGAACGAGCTGCCAGTGGTCGTGGTTGGAAAAATTTGAGCAATAATATAATAAAAGTAATATGGTGTTACAACCGAAAGTATGTGATAAGCATCCATGAGTCCACAGTGAAAAAATAAACGATGGACTAAATAGATGGGGGAGAAGAAACATATCTCCCGTGCAGACCTCTAAATAACTTATGTAGATAGTTCACCTTCAAGGAGGTGTAGCATATCCCCAACTCTTTGAGTGTGGGCTCCGCATAGTGACTTCCTTCCAAAGGGTACAGTATGTGAAAGAGGAAAACAAGAGTAACTTTACGGTGGAGAAACTTGACAAATACTCCCGCAGCCAGGTGATCAAGGTTAATATCAAGTGATAAGTTACGTCAACAATACGTACCCTTGATATGATGTGATGAGAATAGCACTTTACTTCTGTGGACTGCCTCCCCCAAACCTGTATCCCTAATCTAATCATGAGGAAAACATCAGACAAATCCCAACTGAGAGATGGTATGCAAAATACCTAAAGAGTACTCCTCAAAACTGTCAAGATCATTAAAAATAAGGAAAAGACAAGATAATCCTAAAGAGACATGACGAATAAACATAATGTGCTGTCCTGGATGGATGGGATCTTAGAATAGAAAAAGGACGTTAGATAACAACTAAAAGAAATCTTAATAAAGCATGTACCTTAGTTCATGATAATGTATCAATATTGGTTCATTAATTGTGACAGATGTACCATGTTAATGTACGATAGGAAAAACTGGGAATGGGGTATATGGTAACTGTCTACTATCTTCGCAAGTTCTCTATAAATCTAAAACTATTCTAGAATGAAAAGTTTATTTTAAAAAGGGTAAAGGGAGGAAAAGCTGGCATTACCGAGTTTTCTGATTATGAAAATAAATAATAATGTAAATTCAAGCAATACAGAAAATATAAAGACAAAAGTAGCAATCACTTGAAATCTTAAACTTCCTTTAACATTTTGATAATGTCTTCTAGACTGTGCCTAATGTCCATGGAGTTGAATGTGAAAACTTTTATATAAATCAGATCCTACCTGAATTGCTATCTTATCACCTGCTTTTTTTCTGCACAACAATACATCCGGGCTATCTTTCCATGCCAATATAGAGCTACCTCATTATTTTAATAGTTTATAATCTACCTAAAAAAGCGGGCATGTCATTTAAGTGCCTTTTTTCCTGTTATGAACAACATTGCATTCACATGCATATGCAAACATTCTTGAACCATTGTCCGACTAATTCTCATAAGTTCTTGGACTTGGGATTGGTGGGTTCCAGAGGATGAATATTTACTGCTTTGGTACACTCAGATGTTGCCAGATAGCCTCCGTCAACGTTGCTTCATTCTTCATTCCCATCAGCAGGGCGTGGCAGCGCCTACTTTCCCACATCCTGCCTACATTGGATGTTGTCCTTCCTCTTAATATTTGCCAATTTGATCAAGAAAGATAACTGCTGGTTTCGATTCACTGTTGTTGGCCCATCTTTCAAGCTTCTGTTCCCATGCTTCTCTGTCTAAAATGACTGTACCTACTCCATGTTCTAACCTGTAACCAGCCCTTGGGTCTGATGGTTGAGTCCCCACCACTAGGAATACATCTTGGAAATCAGGATCCCTATATTCAAATTTCAGATATCCCTTTCCTTTTCCAGGGACTAAAGTATTCTGGGACAGTACAGGACAGCCAAAAAATACTTGTGGAAATGAATGGCCCTAGTCAATGTCTGCATGGAGAATGAGTGGATCGTTGGGGCCTGCATAACTGGGAATTGAGTGTGTTCAGCAGCTTTGGCCCTTGACAGCCCAGGCCCTTTACTTGGGAAGGGCTCCGTATCCCCCCAGAAAAAGGGGCAGCCCAAGTTTTCCTGGGGGACCCACTCCCTGGTCACAACTTATTGAACCCAAGTGGGGAGCTGTTCCAAGCTGAGCCAATCAGATTCTCTCTCAGGAATTCAAAGTAAAAGACACAGAAACCAATCAAGTCGTGTGGGCCACAGGAGTTGTAAGACCATGGAGAGTGGAGGCCGTTTTGGGTAGCATGTAACCCAAACAATAAGTTATTACAGAGCAGGAGATGAAGGAACACGGGAGGGAGGCTGGGAGAAAGAGAGTCAGGGAAAGAAAAGCTGTGTTGTTTCACCAGGCCCTGTGGGCCCTCTCTGTACTTCCTGCAGGTGTGTTCCCCGAGGTTACCTGTATCCTTACAATAAATCCTCCTTTTACTAACCCATCCTTGACAAAATTATGAAATAATTCCCCAAGTCCAACTCTTTTTGCTTTTTGTTTTTTTTCCCAGTTCCCAGACAGCATTCTGATGGTAACCAACCTTTTTGGTTTTTCCCAAACAAACTTTCTTGGTTATAAATGTATGGTTAGCTAGTAGTTGCTGAATAACCATCATGTGCCTGGCACTGTGCTGGGAGCCACAGACACGTTAAAGAAGTAGAAAACACAAATCCTCACCCCAAGGAGCTTATAATGGAAGATAAAACTAGCAGATGAATGAATTATAGGACAACTAAACAACATCATGTGGTCATTATTAAAAGCTGAGAAAGGTGGGCCGGCCCGGTGGCGCACTGGATAAGTGCGCCGCTTGGGAAGCACGGCAGCGCTCCCGCCCGAGGGTTCGGATCCCACATACAGACCGGTTCCCACTCACTGGCTGAGTGAGGCGCGGGAGCAACGCCGAGGGTTGCGATCCCGTTGCCGGTCCCCGGTCCGGTACGGGGGCAACATTGAGGGTTGCGATCCGTTGCCGGACATGGAAAAAGACAAAAGACAAAAAAAAAGCTGAGAAAGGTTGAGATCAATGTGGGACAAAAAAGTCAGAACATTTTTTGAAAATAGGGAAACTTAAGCTGACTTGAAGGATTAGCCAATATTGAATAAAAAGAAAGAAAAACTGAGGCTGTCCTGGAGAGGTAGAAGACGAGACAAACAGTCCTCTAACACTTTGCCAGAGGTGACTGTGACTTGTCCAAGGACACACAGTTGATAAGTAGCACAGCAGGAACTTGAACAAAGGTGAAGCTAGCCCCTGACAGAGGAGCCGCAGCTCCACCGTCTTCCTCTTGGGAAACCTTCCTTTGGAAAGGCCACACTCCCAGCTCCCACCCCACCCCCAGCCCGGCTTCACGGTCCTGTCACTCTTAGTCTTTTCTGTGCCCTTCTTTCACACACTGGTTTCTAAATCAATTCCAAGGTCACATGGTAAGGTCTGTGGTCAGGAGATTTCCTAAACGCTTTCTTGGCTGACCTACTGGAAGGCTTGGCGAGGCCGGCAGACCGTGGTCAGCTTGGAGCCTGCTGAGCCCTCCCCTGGCACTCTGGCCACGGCCTGCCCTCTGCTCTGTGTCTACAAGGTCTCTGACACAGGGATGACAGGCATGAGCCTGTCCCTCCTCATATGTGCTGCACCCACTAATCCTATGTTATGGCGGAGGAGAGCAGGGCGGGCTGGGAGAGGAAGATCCACATTGCCCAAGAACTGCTTACAAGCTGAGATAAGACTATGGTGTGGGTTTCACAGTCTGATTCCCACACTCAGTGGAAGTGATGCTTGGACTGTGGAAAGGCAGGTGCGTCCCCGTTCATCAGTCCAGCAAGGCAAGAGTGGGACCAACATTACCGTTCCTTGAGAAGACTGCTGAGATCAGAGGGTGACATGTCCCACGCGTGGGTGGGATGGGTGCTGGAAGGCACGGAGGGCAGCTGCAGAGTCAGGGCACCACTGAAGGGAGAGGTCAGGCTGTAGTTAGAGAGGCCATCCCACACAGCCATGTCCTGCCAACTGGGGGCCTCCCAGGAGGCAGATGAGCACTGTGGGCAGCAGCCCTGAAAGCCAGTGGGTGTGCCCATGGTGGTGCTGCCCAGGGAGTGTCCTCCAAAAGGCGGGAATTGCTGTCCTGCTGGGCTTGGCATGGGGGGGTGGAGTGGGGGTGGGGTGCGGTGGGAATGGGGGTAGTGTGTCGGGGTGGAGGTGGGGCAGGTGTAGGGTCGGGGTGGGAGTGCGCTGGAGGACTTGAAGCTTCCAGCTCTGTGGGATGGAGGGCACCAGATTTTCCAGGCAAAAAGCCTCAGTTTCAGTTTTTCTGTAAAACGGAGGGCAATCTGCTTCCCTCCCAGGATAAATTTTAAGACTTCAACAAGCAAATGTGTGGCAACCATGTTGCAACGTTTAAAATCCCATTCTAAAGAGAACTGTGGTTATCTGGTGGTTATAACTACATATCTGCTGAATGTAGTTTATATCTGATATTGAGTATTTCTTTTAAGGGTAATAGCCCACCGACTAGCTTTAGTTACATCAACCTGCAGGCCCTAGCACTGTCCCCGACTCTGGAACCACTCCTGACTTGCTGGAGGCATTTAGGGGCTCAATAATGGCTGATGTGAATTGGCAGTTATCACATGCCACGTGGTCCTAGATGCATGACACGCATTCCTGTCTCTGTCCTCCTGGGAGGTAAGCACTACAATGAGTCCACTGAGGTAGAGAAGGCCAAGTGACTTTCCCGAAGGTCACATGGTGGGGAAGTGGCAGAGCCAAGTCACCCCAGGCAGTCTTACCCCAAAGCCTTAGTTCTTGCCTCAGCTGCTCTGTTGCCTTTGGAAACTGCCGGGCAAGGCGTGCCCCGCCCTGACCCAGCCGTCCTGGTGTTTCCTCCCTTCCCTCTCGTGTGCCCCCAGCACCCAGACCTGGTAGATTCCTTTCTACTCTTTAATGAATCCACTTCTCTCTTGCCACTGGTCTTTGCACGTGCTTTTCCTTCCTCTAGCGCCCCTTCTTCCCCATCCTTCTTTACTTAAACAACTTTAATTTACTGGTTGGGTCTCGGCTTAGAGCCCATGTCCTCAGGAAGCATCCCCTGAACTCTGTGAGTCTGAGTTAGCGCCTGTACTCTATGCACCTGTGGCACGCGTATGCTTCCCACCCTAGGATTCATCGCTCTGTGCTGGAACTGCCTTTTCTCGCCTCTGCCCGCCCGCCCTTTAGCACGAGGGCTGTGTCAGCACTGCTCCCGCCATGTCCTGCATGGTCAGCACAGTGTCTGGCACATGGGTGCTCCGTGCATACCTGCTGGAAGACGAGCCAATGATTGATCGCTCAACACTGCCTCCTTCACTGCTAGTCTGCCCTGCCCCATCTCTACCTTGTACCATGCATGTTAACCCTTCAGTTGCTGAATGCTGGGGAGGCCCAGGAGAGGGACCAAAGCAGCGGGGTATGTGGCCTTCAGAGGGCTCTGGATGGCAGGTTTACCAACTGCTACAGAAGTATTTCAATATTTTAACAACCAACACCACCAATTTGGTGTGTTCTATTGTTTATTCTACCAATAAACAATAGAACACATTGTGTGCACTGTTTATTCTACCAATGACTTCCCCCAAGTGACCTGTGACCATGGTCACTGGCAGGATTATACAGAACTAGAGTATGCTGAACAATTGGGAAGACAGCTTTCCTGCTGGCTGCCTAAAATAGCATCACTGGTGTGTATCACCAAATTATTCACCAGCTGGACAATGAGCCCTCAGTGACATATTCCTGTGACCTGGGGTTTGAGAAGCACTCAAGGTTGGAGGAGGACAGAAGCTGCTACTAACTCAGTTTCTGCCCCAAATAATAGCTGAGTGAGTGTGTGTTTGTGTGTGTGTGTTTGGCGGTCTAGGTATGCATGGTAAGCATGTGTATGTGTGTGATGTGTGTTTGTGTGTGTATGTGTATGTGTGGTGGGGGGTGGTATATGGGTGGTGTGTGTGTATCTGTGCTATATGTCGTGTGTGTGGTGTGGAGGTGTGGGTGTGTGTACATGCCTCCATGAGCATATGTGTGCATGTGTCATGAGGTGCTGAAGCAAGCATTCTGGAGGGGACCCGTGTGTGGTGGGGGGTGGTATATGGGTGGTGTGTGTGTATCTGTGCTATATGTCGTGTGTGTGATGTGGAGGTGTGGGTGTGTGTACATGCCTCCGTGAGCATATGTGTGCATGTGTCATGAGGTGCTGAGGCAAGCATTCTGGAGGGGACCCATCCTTAGCCAAGTCCTTGGAGTGTACTGTATTTGATCATTCAAGTGGGCAAAGTGAGTGGGACACCAGCAACTGGCGAGAGCACCCGCCAATGGTCCCATCCGACTTGGAGGGCTCCCTGCCTCTGTGGGGTGGGAGGGAAGCACATTTTAAAGACAGAAAACTTGACAAAAAAAGGGAGAATGGGCTCTCCTGCTTCCTTTGCAGCTGACACACCATTCTTGTTTTGTTTTTGTTTTTGTTTTTGGTATAGATCTGTGCCAAAAGGGCTTGCCCAATTGAGCACGTGGGGAAAAACCCATGGCCTGAGTCAGTTCCAGACCACATCAAAGAAAACAAGGCCTTCAGCACAAGGCAGACTTTTGTCCTTCCTGGCAGGGATGGCAGCATGGGGATTATGAAGGATCTGGGTCAGGGAGTGTCAATCATAATGAACATCCTGTTCTAGGAGCACTGAGGCCAGGACGGATTGGAGGAAAGGTGACAAGTGCCTTGCCTAAGTTCACACCACTGTTTCTCTCTGGTTGTGGAGTGTTAGCAGGGCCCCAAATGGATTTATTGGTCTGTGCAGGTTATTGGAAGTACAAAGTCTCACCCAGTCCAAAGCTCTTCCCCACGCCCAACCCCCAGCTAACAGGAGACCTGTGCTCTCCTCCAATTCTGTTGCGTCTTCGGAATTTCATGTTTCACCTGGGGCTGGAGAGGTGCTTTGTCTAACCAATATGTCATAGTCTCTCTAGACCTGGGGTCTGAAGTTTGGACAAGCCCTGCTCCTCTGCAAAGGAGCATCATAGGACCTCGACATGCAACCCACCCACAATGACATTTTGGATTTACTAAGCAGAGCCTGAGATCCATTTGCAAAATTTTTTATAACCCTAATTGGTTGGGCCTCATGCTTTAATTTCAGAAAATCCTTTCACAAATGATTAATGGATGACATAAAATGCAAATGTGTCCAGTAGGCTGCTGACCACGTGTTACAAACCACCTCTTTAGATCTAAGGTCACCAGTGTCTCCATTAACATTCAGGACATGGCTCTCCTGAGCATGCTCTTGGAACATTTAAGGAAATAGCCTGACTTTTTAAAATATATTTTTATTGAAATATATTTATTGAAGACAATGAGATGCTCAGATCTAACCTGTAGAGTTTGATGAGTTTTAGCAGCATGCTCTTGGAACATTTAAGGAAATAGCCTGACTTTTTAAAATATATTTTTATTGAAATGTATTTATTGAAGACAATGAGATGCTCAGATCTAACCTGTAGAGTTTGATGAGTTTTAGTAAATGTTTATGCTGAGTAAACACCTCCCCAATCAAGACATAAAACATTTCCATGACCTAGAAAGTTCCTTCTTGTCCTTTCCAATCAATCTCAATTGTTCTGATTTCTATCACTGTAGATTGATTTTGGCTTTTCTTGACTGTAATATAAATGATCTTATACTCTATATAGCCTTTTGCATCTGGCTTCCTTCACTCAGAATAGTATATGTGAGATTCATCTATGCTGTTGCACATAGTGGCAGTCCCTTCCTTTTTATTGTGGAATAATTTTCCATTGTGTGTATATTCCATGATTTGTTTATCCATTCATCTGTTTATGGACATTTGGGTTTTTCTAGTTTCCAGCTATTAAGGATAGAGTTGCTATCAACATCTGTGTACAAGTCTCTGTGTATGGTGGATGTAAGTTTTCATTTGTCTAGAGTAAAAATACCTAGAAGTGGAATTACTGGGTCATGAAATAGGTGTATATTTAACTTTATGAGAAACCTGTAGCTTGTTTTGAGTGTCACCTTCCAGAAAGGATGTTTGGAAATCAGCTTGAATTTCTAAGCTGTGCAAAGACCACATCAAAATAATCGCCATGAGAGAGAGGGTGGCCACAGCTGTTATTGAAAATGACTTTGTCACCTGCTGAATTAACTGAATCCTGAGTGGTTTTCATAACTGGTGCTAACTTTAGAGTCTACTTAAGAAAATGCTTATTCACATTACCAATGGAAGTGGACTGAGCAAAGTTTATTCAGACACACCAAAGGTTATTTACACTAAAAGGCTGACCAAACCTTTTGGAAATTTGCCTTAAGCTCAGCCAGCTACAATTCAGCAGGATGATTTATTGAGAATGTAAACTATGGAAAGGCCACCCTTTGAAAAGCTAATCTGAGTTCTGAATTTTCACTGCTGTAGACTCAGTCTTATTCCAGGAAAGATAAACAGAATTTTCTGTGATTCGAAGGCCTCTGGGCATTCTGTAGATGTGTCATCAAGCCAAATTATCACGGAGAGTGGCATGATGAAGCTTGTGTGTTTGGGGAGACTGAACAGGAAAAAGGGGTCTGACCCTGGCTGGACCCCTGAGAACTGGACCAAAGGGAAATGTCTGCTGGCCCCACATGAAGGAGTCCTGAACCCCTTGGAGGCACCGTTTCTCTTGGCAAGACCTCAGAGGAAAGGCTAGGAATTGTGGCCAAGAAAGCTTATGTTAGAGACTGAGCTAGCTTGGTGTGTCATCAGAAGTGGGAAGCTAGACCAGGAACTGGATTGTAGGAACAGCAGTAGCAGCAGGCTCCTGGCAGGTTTCTAGGGAACAAAGCTACTGATATTAGATTTCCTGGCAATGTTGGTTGTCTTTTGTAGCAGAAGCAATCACTGTTCACTGACCTTCAGACACTTCCCATGTTAGAATTTTACACCCTTGGCCATGTGATTTTGCAGCGTTACCAGTTAGCATGAATGGAGTATAACTCCTACCATTGATGTTGGCTTGGTCGTGTGACTTGCTTTGGTCAATGGAGTATGGGAAGGAGTGACTCAAAGGGCATCACGTGTCTCTGGTCAACTTCCTGTGCTCCTGTCATTTCCCATGACGAGAACATGCCCTGCTAGTGCCAGTCCAAGGACAATATGGAGACAAATAGACAGGAGCCAACTTGAAGCCTGAATCCAAGCCCAGCATCCCTGTAACCTGATGCAGAGCTTTCCAGCCAAACCACAGACCAGATAGCAAGGAAAATAAAAACTCATCATTGTATGCCATCCAGTTTTAGGATGGTTTGTTATGCAGAATTTTTACAGCATTTGCCGACTGATATGTCCACCAATATCT
This sequence comes from Galeopterus variegatus, assembly GCF_000696425.1. NCBI lineage: Eukaryota > Metazoa > Chordata > Mammalia > Dermoptera > Cynocephalidae > Galeopterus > Galeopterus variegatus. The sequence continues at coordinate 91,408 of NW_007730791.1, read as the reverse complement.
GTTCCACTTTTCTTTCACAATAATGCAAACCCCAATTTTTAACAGGCTGTTTGGAATAAGGCTAAATTCCCCAGCCTCCCTTGCAGCTAGATGTGGCCATATAAGTGAGTTCTGGGCAATGAGATGTTAGTAGAAGTGTTGTCTGGCACCTTCTGAGACCCCACCGCTACACACTTAGAATGGCTGGAGGACCGTACCTCCTGCTCTATCATCTGGGGGACTTTCAATTGACAGCAGCACATATTTATGGGAGGTTTCCTTTGAACCAGAGACTTTGATGATGCTTTTAGATGCATTCTTAAACTTCCCAACAATCCGTGGATTATGAGCATTGCTGAGCCCATTTTACAGATAAGGAAACTGGAGCACAGGAGAGGTTAGGTAATGTAACCTACCCTAGTTTTTGCAGAGAGTGACTGACCAAGTCAGGGTTCCAGCCCAGGTCTCCTAACTCTAAGTCCAACACTCTTTTCCTTATTTTGTACATGTGTTTGTTCGTCAGTATCCCCCATGAGGTCTAACATGGGTCTGCAGCAGGGGAGCAACTCAGGTAGGAAATGAAAAACCAGTAAATGAAAGCCAGCCTTACTCAGCTTTCCCAAAGACCTTTTTTCTTAAGCAAAATTTATGAATCAGCCCTCAACCCCAGCACATGCGTACATGACCACAAAACTCACTCTGGGGTTTTCATTTTCAAGAAGAGTGCCAACTGCCCTGCACTGGCACAGTTTGGGCATAAAATAAGCAGAAGGAGGATGGGAGAAAGAGAAGCAGGAGAGGATTTGCTTCATCTTCTTAGAGGCAACAAGAGCTGTTGAGGGGATGGAAGCCAACCATCCCGAGAGAGGAATCATTTGGGGGAGTTTGAAGGAAATTGAGTATCAAGGAAACTCGCGCACTACAGAGGAAAAGGAATGCAGGGGATGTCAGAGGCTGATGAGATGTAGAAACTCTTGCAAAGCTGAGGTCATAGGATGTCATTTGCAAGACCTTATCTCCTTTCAAAATGGATCGTAGGTAGCTAGATGCTGGGCCTTCTGCTGGCATTGTGGTCACTGCTTGGCCTGGACACTTGGTACTCTCCTGGCCCCAGCATCACCTCCTTTCAAAATGGATCGTAGGTAGCTAGATGCTGGGCCTTCTGCTGGCATTGTGGTCACTACTTGGCCTGGACACTTGGTACTCTCCTGGCCCCAGCATCACCACTGCTACAGGACACTGGAAGCCTTTGTTATCAGCCCCACCAGAAGAAATTCCAATTTCATCGTTCAGCCTAGACTTTGAAGTCCCAAGTGAGGACCTGACCAGCTGTATTTGGTTTATATGTCTGTGCTCCTTCTACCAGAGGTCAAGGGGAACTTTTCACCTTCTCTGCAACTAGGGTGGGACCTTCACACAAGGGCAGATTACCCACAATCAGAAGGCAGTCCCAGGTGTTGTACAATTATAAACTGAAAAAAGTCCACTATAATTGAGATAATAATGTCTACTTCCCAGATTGCTGGGAGCATTGAATAAGCTCATTCATTTATTCTACCACCATTTACTGAGTTATTTCCCATACTCTCAGTACTGTACTAGGTGTTGGGTAGCATCTCTAAGTCCTGGAGCATAATAAGCATTCAATAAATAACTATCTTCAAAGGAGCTGTGAATGGGAGAAGCAAGGAAGCAAATGATACTTTGGAGGGTTTCTTAGTTGAGCACTCAACTGAGCTCTGATCTCTGAGCATCCTGGGAGCCAAGGGGAGTAGTTCTAATGACAATAACCATAAACAACTGGTTTGCTAGGTACTTTCTACATGCCAAGTACTGCTAAACATTGTATGTGTATTGTCTCTTTCTTAATCCTCATGATGACTCTATAGAGTAAATATTTTTATTACTCTGGTTTTCCAGATTATGAAGAGAAGTTCAACGAGGTTAAGTAACTTGTTCGAGATCACCAGTTAGTAAATGGTGGCACTGGGACTTGAGCCCATATCTGTCTGACCCTAGAGCCCAAACTGTTAATTGATGCTTTGCTTTCCTCTCCAGCACTAAATATCTTAGATGAACTACTGAGGGCTGCCGGCCTCCACAGCCATGGGCCAAGCCTTTGTAAGCTCCTGAGGTCCATTTGCAAAAGCTGCAAAGGTGCAATAACTCATTGCATTCCTTGCCATCTTTTCCACGTTTTTGTTTGCTGGGCTGGTTTGCATTTTATGCAACGGATTTAAAATTTCCCTTTCTTACCCTCGCCTAGGAATAGCGACAGAAGTGAGAGAAAGTGAGAAGGTGCTGGAGATGGATGCAGAGCAAAACCATTTACCCGGTCATGGTAGATTAGCCATGGCAGAGAGCCTGGCAGGAGATGGGCCTTTAATCATCAGTTTCCATTGATTCTTGGAACCGGAGCTTCCCTGGCACAACGGTGAGGTAGACAAGGTTGATTTTATGCTCGAAAATATCAGGGCTGCAAGGGACCTTAGGATCTTCTAGTCTAGTCATTTTCAAGCATTTTTAAAGCAGTGGAAACCATTCTTTAAGAGAAATCTTCGCAAAAGCCCAGATTCTAAAAATAGATCAAATAGGAGCTGCTCTGGCTAAAGAGAGGCTGGGGGCCCGGATCAGTTTGAGAGTCACTGAGTCAAACCCCTGTGATACAGGCAAGGAAACTGAGGCCTAAAAATAAGGGTGACTTGTCCACAGTCAGCTCCCAGGCTCAGGACCTGTGCCCCAGCGGTGCCCTCTCTTGCCAGTTGGTGCCTCAGTCCCTTCCAACTCAGCACCTCCCTGTCTCAGGACTCCTCAGCCTCATGTAAGTGAAACAGAAGGATCCATTTCACTAAAAATCCTAGCAGACATTGGGGCACAAGCAGCATGTCCTCCATGACCCCCCTACCAGACTGAAGCAGTGCAGGGAGGGAGGCCCCCTCCCACGTGGCCGTAGGCAGATTTGCAGCACTGGCACCATGTCAGCTCTGGTTCAACAGGACGTGGTGGAATTACTGGTGATGCCCAGGGAGAGGTGGGGTGACCTGAGGTTGTGTAGCAGTGCAAATAGCAATGGTGTCTGTGTGGTCAAGGTCCCAACAGGAAGCAAACAGCATCTCAGACCGGACACCTGAGGAGTGTGTAAATGGAGGAAGGACCGATTACTAAGATGTGGGGCAAAGTTAAGGGAAACCTGCGAGAGGTGGTGGAGAGCACAGGGCTGGCCACAGCAGGAAGGCTTTACCTCTCCTGGACCAGATGGGATAAGGGACGGAGCTAGGCTATGGGCCACCTGATAAGAGCTGCAACCTTTGTTAGAGGAACATAGCCAGGGAGAGATCAGGGAATAAATACTCTGACCTCACTCTCTTCCAGTCCCAGCCCTCAGTGGCTTCCACTGTCTGAACCCAACCAGAAGCCAGGGCAGAGTAGCCTGGATGATGCAATTTGTCATTGCAAGACACTAGGCATGGCAGAAGAGGGTGGGGGTGGGGGGTCTTGAGGGTTGCTGTGGTTTGAATGTGTCCCCTAGAGTTCATGCGTTGGAAATTGAATCTCCAGTGAAACAGTGTCGAGAGGTGGAACTTTTAAGAGGTGATTAGTTCATGAGGGCTCTGCCTTCATGAATGCATTCATACCATTATCACAGGAGTGGGTTTGTTTTTGTGAGAGCGGGCTTGTTATTGTGGGAGCAGTTTCCTTATAAAAGAATAAGTTCTGCCCTTTTTTGCTCTTGCTCCCTCTTGTGCACATTCTCTTGCCTGCCTGCCTTGCGCCACGGTATGATGCAGCAAGAAGGCCCTCACCAGACGTGACCCTTTGATCTTGGACCTCCCAGCCCCCAGAACCATGAGAAATAAATTTCTGTTCATTATAAATTATCCAGTCTGTGGCATTCTGTTATAGCAGCACAAAAGGGACTAAGACAAGGGGCAAGCAGAATATATTCAACACAGCATTATCCAGTGGAAGAAGCAGTGTCCAGCTGGCCTCAGAAAAAGCTGATTACGCTTGTTAATGAGCACACCCGAGCCGCTTCTAGGAGTTCTCACAGGGCACAGGAACTTTGCGGGACTGATGTAAGAAAAAAGTTGAGAAATAAGGTTTTGAATGTGACCTTATCTATACCTACCAAGGTCTGAGGAAACTCAGTACACTTTATTACTGAAGCCCAGCTCCTCTGAGGTTGGCAGGAGAGGGAGAATGTCCTGGTTGGAAGACCAGGGGAGGTCCCCAAACTTCACTTTGACCTTGGAGACCTCTTATCTCCAGCACTGTCACTACCGTGGCAGTCTCAGGGGAGTGTGGCTTCCACCTCATCTTTCTTATCTACAACACTGTGGTGCATTCTGACACTAATTACCCAGAGGTAGAGCAGACTTCACAGGTTAAGGACATGGTTCCCAACAAGACTGCCCTAACTTCAAATGCCAGTCACAAGTTTGGGGGTCTCCAGGTCATTTACACCTCTAATAACTGGCTACAAATTTGGGGTCCCCAAATACCTCTTTGTGTGTGATAATCTGCTAGAATGACTCACAGAATTCAGGAAAGCAGCTACACTTTCAATTTTATGATAAAGGATATTAATCAGAACCAGTCAAATGAAGAGACCCACAGGGTGAGGTCTGGGAGGGTCCCACACAGAGATTCTGTGTCTTCTCTACATGGAACAAGGGCATATCACCCTCCCAGCATATTGATATGTTCACCATCTAGGAGGTTCACCTGAGCCTTACTGTCTAGAGTCCTTATTGGGGTTTCATTACATAGACATGATCGAGTGAATCACTTACTGCAGGATTGAACTCAATCTCCAGCTTCTACCCTTCTGGGCTGATGAGCCTTACTGTCTAGAGTCCTTATTGGGGTTTCATTACATAGACATGATCGAGTGAATCACTGACTGCAGGATTGAACTCAATCTCCAGCTTCTACCCTTCTGGGCTGATATCAACTGGCTCAGAGCTGCAACCCTCTAATCACACAGTTGGTCCTTCCAGAACAAGCAGCCCCCATCCTGAAAATGTCTAGGGGCCCATCGTGAGTCATCTTATTAGCATAAACTTAGGAGTGGTCCCAGGGGCTCACCATGAATAGCAAAGGCATTCCTGCCCCTCAGGAAATTCCAAGGGTTTAGAAGTTCTGTCCCAGAAATCCAGGACAAAGATCAGACAATCTTTATTACACAACGATATCCCATAGTTTGGCTGCCACAAGGCTGAAACACTTCAGCTGGACCTGATAAAAGTCTAGTGCTGTGATGGCTGGAGTTTTCCTTGGTCCCAACCTGCTATGTTCTTAGAGTCCTGGAGTGCTGTGTGGGGACTTCTGAGGCTATATCCAGGATCAGCTGGAAGGAGTGACATGGTTAACTAGTGGTGGCAGCCTTGGAACAGAGGGGTATAAGAAGGGGAGGGTGAGAGCATGAACGCTGGGTACTTGCTAACCTGGCCTAAGGGAGTTTTTAAAAAGGGAATAACCACAGAGTCATAAAAATGCTAATGCTGTTTGCAAATGAAGGCTTGCTCATCAGAACGTGTGAGACCCATGTCATTTTAGCTCCAGTCCTAATGTCACATAGTGATTGCCAGGAAGTCATACCTCTTTATTTCTCTTCCTCAAGATCTAGAGTCAGAAGGAAGGCTCAGAGTGAGATGGGAGTGTCTCGCCTGTCTGGCGAGGGCCTGCCCTCTGCATTCTGGCTTCCAACTTAAGGAATCGCTTCTATCCCAAATGACTGTCTTGGTGAATAGGAGCCCCTTCAAGAGATATCGTGTCAACCCACCCACCTGCAGGGCTGATATTCAGCTGATAGTACCAGTTGCCATCCCAATTGTTAAAAGATTAAAACACTTCCCACTGGTTGGTAAGTCATTGCTGCTGCCCACTCCCGGGTGTCCTACCACCACTCTGGCTTTCCCGGCTCCTCCCCTGGGACCAGGATGGCTACAGATGGTAATTTGCAGAGTCCAGTGCAAAATGAAAATGCAGAACTCTTTGTTCAAAAATGGGGGATGCCCATGAAGCCGGCCCTGCCAGGGACCCCCTGCAGGCCTGCTCACCATCTAATTAAAGGGTTGACCCTGGTGCTGCAGGGGCCATCAGGACCCTGTCCAGCTCCATGGCCAGTGCCCTCCTGATCAATAGTAGTTGGCAGAATCCTCCTACTGTTCACCCCTCTACCCCTGTGAATGCAGGAGCATGTAGGGTGAGGAGGAAATCAAAGTCACTGATGTTTGAGGGCTGTCACCGCAGCACAACTCAGTGCACCCTGACTCATACTCACCAATGCCCTACATGTTCTTCAATATTTTGACTATCACTCTGCCCACCTGGTTGTGTCCTTGCAGCCCAAATAGGACAACTGGAGTTGTTTTCTGGAAGAAACATGGTTTGACTGTTATTGGAAACTCTTTCTCAGAATTACACAAGGCAAAGCCATATTCCCAAACCCTATTTTTTTTTTTTTTTTGTCTTTTTGTCTTTTTTCATGACCGGCAACGGATCACAACCCTCAGTGTCGCGCCCGTACTGGACCGGGACCGGCAACGGGATCGCAACCCTCGGTGTTGCTCCCGCACCTCGCTCAGCCAGTGAGTGGCCGGTCGGTATGTGGGATCCGAACCCTCGGCGGGAGCGCCGCCGCGCTCCCAAGCAGTGCACTGTAGCAGT